>NC_056762.1:3620000-3920000 GCF_018687715.1 Carya illinoinensis
TTAGCCAATGGACAAATGCAACAAGGTTTTGTATTAATAGATGAAACATCTTTCTTTACAATAGGATCTGTAATCAGATTAATACATGGAAAAGAAGGATGGCCTAGGTGACAATGCCATAGGTCAGAAACATTTGTATTGGGTAAAATAGAAGTTGAACCAGTGAATGGAGCAGTGGAGAAGGTTGAAAGTTTATTGGTTAAAGTGGAGGGAGACACCTCAGTGCTCAAGAAGTGATAAAGGCCACTCCGTACTTCACCCTTCCCAATCGTTGTCCAAGATAAAAGGTCTTGAATAAGGCAACAATCAGACAAGAAAACTAGACAACAAGTGAGAGCAGTGGCCAGTTTTTTTGCAGAAATTAAATTAAATTGAAAAGATGGTATGCATAAAACGCCATGGAGACAAATTGATGGAGTGAGTTGGACAGAGCCAATGTGAGTGACAGAGGCCTCAGTGCCATTTGGCATTTTAACAGAATAATTAACATGAGCAGTGACAGTAGTGAGTAGGGAGGTACAGCAGACCATGTGGTCTGTTGCACCTGTGTCAATGATCCAGGGAATATTTGTGGTGTGAAATGGAACATGTGTGCATGTAGAGAGGCAAAGAGAAATACCAGAGAGGTTGGGTTGCGGGTTGGGCAATTGGCAGATGCAAGATTGGACTGAATTGGGTGTGAAGGAGGTTGAGCAGTAGCGGAAGAATCCCTTGGCTGAAGCAGAGCTAGTAGTTGCTGATACTGGGCTTGAGTTAAACCCACTCTTCCATCACTAGTCTTATCCAGGTCAGAAGCATGTGACAAGGTAGTTTGTGTAGCAAGAGCAGCGGAATTGGTGCTTTTGGTGAAGAACTTATGACCCGATGGGTAACCATGCAATTTGTAGCACCTCTCCATGGTGTGACCAGACAAATTACAGTGAGAACAAATAGGGGGCTCTGCATTTCCAGCTTTAAAGCAGGTTTCAAATGTGTGACCATAAATTTTGCAATGTGTACAATAGGCACGATCTTTCTTAGGGGTGTTTCTGGACTGATTGAAGGTTCTAGTATGTGGTGCAAACGATCGGTTGATAGCTAAGGCCATGGAGTCAGGGGATGGGTTATGGGAAATAAGTTGGTGTTGGCGCTCCTGTTGTTGAATGAGCGAAAAATTTTTGGTCACGGGTGGGAGGGGATCTAATAACATTATTTGGTCACGGACATTGGAATAGGTATCATGTAGACCCGTGAGAAATTGAAACACACAGTCTCGTTGGTATCTATCCAAGAGTGTTGGTGCAGTGCCACAAGTACACACAGAAATCGGATCATAAATTGAAAGCTCATCCCAAAGAGTTTTGAGCTTACCATAGTAGATACTTACAAAGTCTGTATCTTGAGTAAGACTGGCGAGAGTTTTCTTTAGCTGGAAAATCCGTGGACCATTCTGATGGGAGAATCAGGCTTGAAGGTCAAGCCATATGTCGCGAGCATCATCGACGAACACAACACTTGACTTGATAGAAGAACTGATGGAATTTTGGATCCACGACACCACCATGTCGTTGCAACGTTCCCAGAGCTGAAGAAGAGGATCCATGGAGTCAGTTGGTTTGGGAATATCACCAGAGATAAATCCCAATTTATTTTTGGCACGGAGTGCCCGTCGCATAGCACGTGACCAAGTGATGTAATTATCTGCGGTGAGTAAATCGGTGACCAGAATAACGGCAGGATTGTCACCGTTATCTAGTCGGAAAGGATTACTGGGATCGCTCAAGTTTAGGTATCTGGCCATATCGATGGCACGAGTGTTCGGGTGAGGGTTAGAATGGGCAGAGATGTGGGTAGAGGAGGAATCGGCAGAGCTTTCGAGTTGTTCTTCCATGGAGATGGCGCTTAGGTTCTTGATACCATGTAAGGTATCGAAAATAAACAGAGGAAGAAGACGGGTTGCAGGGCCAAGTCTGAAGGAAATCTCATGTATTTTCGGGTGATTCCAATTTACAGAATACATCCAACTAATATAGGCACTGTGCTCTAACAGAATCTGCTAATTACAAATATATTTACCAAGAATGAAATAATAGTATAAAATGTAAATAATCAAAATAAAACAATTAACTATCCTTTATCCAAACTGCATGTAGCTGCTGAAGAACGACATGTAGCATGCTCTTTATTATGTAATATGCTCAATTCTATTATAAAAGGTGTCTAAATAGGGTGAAAAGGGTTTAAACAATATGTAAAGTTTGTTGATATTGCAGAAGTTCAAGTCTCCTGCAAACTGTGAGCTGAAATTGAATTGTCAAGAGATTCAATTACTGAGATGGAATAGATCATCGACCTAAACCTTGGGATATTTAAATGTCGATGGAAGTAGCTTTGGAAATCCGAGTATGTGCATGAGGGGGGAGTTAACCGTTGGCCTGGTGGTTAATTAGAACTATACACGGGAACACACTCATCATCCATCGATTATTCATCCAAGAGATCGAGTTAGTATCCGCGATATGGGGTGCAAATAATTGGAAGTGCAATCCTCATCTTAGAAATATCTGTTGGCATGCATCTTAAATCAAAGAAACCACTACTGTTATGCTACTTAAGTTCTTTAGTTCTTTTATGATGTTTTTTTATTTGGTCGAGAGTCCACAATATTTTCCCTTAAGTGTTATTTTTATACCTTGATTTTGTGATCAACAAGGTTTAAGGTATTTGAATCTGTAATTACAGTATAATTGTTCTGTAATATTTAAGTGATCTCTCTATATTCTCTTTTTTTTTTTTTAATATATCTGAAAAAGTGAGATGAAAAGAAGAAATCCTCAAATAAGTAACAGTAGCAAAAGCATTTTTGTTCTTTTCTTTTTATTATTAGTTTTTATCTAATACAGGCCCTCTGAATCACTTGCTGAAGAAAGTATTAATGCCTAATTTCTTAAGATCTTAATTTCTTCACCTATCTTAGAAGATTATTTAATCCCAAATTCCAATTCCATCGTACATATATAATACTTTTACTTGCTAGCTTGAATATAGATTTTGCTTTGTGTATACCTTTGTATGTGAAAAGTTGCCAGCCATCTTAAATATTGGGAAATTATCATTTTTGGCAAAGGTTTGAGCAGAAAATGGTAGTAATCTTCGGTGTAAATTCAAAAGTTTGGCTAGAACTAAGTGGCTAAGATGATAGAGTTTATCTTATTAATATTGATTTTGTATTTGGATGAATGTAAATTATCTTGACTTTATCTATAACTATTTTGAGTTTAACTAGAAGTTATTAATAATTGTTTTAGATAAGTCAAGAGTGTGGAAATTGAGTTCAAAGGAGTCTATAATTATCAAGAGAACAGTTTGAATGAAAATTTGCTACTACAAAGAAGATTTAGTACTAGGTGTTAGCATCTCATCAGGAGAGTTGTTCGCAACTCACTCCGTTAGCAGAGTCCTACTACAACTCTATTTCCAGATTGTTTATTTAAGAGATTCGGTTGGATAACAGATTTATAGATTTTGGCCAAGAATTATTGAAGAGCATATTCAAAGTGCTTCTGTGTGAGAAAATTCATTTGAAACTTTTCTAGTTATTTTTCTTTCTTCAAGTGTGATCGTGCTTCATATTGGAGATTGATTGATCATGATTTAGACACTGGAGTTCCAGGAGAAAAGCTAATATTTTAAGATCGTCAAAAGTTCTTATTGCTATTTCTGTAAAGGCAAATGAGTCGTTTGTCAGGTCAAGTAATGAAGTCAATTGACAAAAAATTTGTAATTGAGACTTGCTTGTAATTGATTTTCACATAATAAAATTGACTTTTATAGGTTTGGCTGTCTCATAGGGTTTTACCTTTAAAAAATTCTTTAAAAGGTTTCCATTCGTTATCAAAATTGGTGTTATACAAATTATTTACTTTAAGTTATTGCTTAATTATTAAATAATTGCACGATAAAAGACTAACCAATTTGTTGAGTGAATTGTTAGATACTTCAATTTATATATAGGGGTACTTGGGTAATTTCAATTAGTGTTAGAGCGTGGTTTACTCATTTGAGTATGATCTGTGCCCCTGTAAATCATGTCGTCATAGTTGATAGCTCTGCCACACTTTGAGGAGGAAAACTATGCGTATTGTAAAGTTCGTATGAGAGCTCTCCTCAAGTCGTTGGATAAACGTGTCTGGTATGCAATTGAAAACAGATGGACTAAATTTGAGACAACTATTGATGCTTAGACAAGAGATGAGATTAACAATTGTAACTAAAATATCAAAGGACTTAACGCTATCATTATGGTTGTATCTCCTGAAAAATTTAAAAGAATCTCTAAGTATGAGGTTGCTAAAAAAAAGGTGAGATATCTTGGAGGTTACACATGTGGGGATAATAATTGTAAAAAAAATTCAAAATAACAGTTGCTAACTTCAAAATTCGAAGAGATTAAGATGTTGGAGGATGAGAATTTTAATGATTTCTATGCTAAGCTTAATGACATTTTAAATTTTAGGTTTAATCTTGATGAAAAAATAGAAGACTTAATAGTTGTGAGGAAGATTTTGAAGTCCCTGCCTAAAAGATTTTACCCAAAGATTACTACCATTGAGGAAAGTAAGGATTTGGATGCAATCAAGGTTGAAGAACTAGTCAATTTTTTACAAACATACGAGTCATCACTTCCTCAAATAAGACAATGTATTACTTTAAAAACTCTAAAAGAAGATTGAGAAGATTGTTCTAATGAAAAAAATCTGAACGATGAGGATATAGCTCTCATTGCAAGGAAATTCAGAAAATTCTTGTTTAACAAGAAAGCTAATGGAAAGCAAAACGAGGTAAGGAATTTCTTGCAAAGAAAAATAATTTTGAAAAATGGAATAAAGATAAATATGAGAAAAATGACAAAGTAAAGTGTCATAAATGTTCAGAATATGGTCATATAAAAGTTGAATGTCCAAATGTTAAGAAAAATAAGAAAAAAGTACTAAATGCCACACTTAGTGACAGTTCAGAATCTGAAACTTCTAGTTCATCGCTTAATGATAAGAATTCTTTTATGACTTTTTTTTTCACTATTTTTAGTGATTTTTCAAAAATTGTGCTAACAAAATATTAGAGTGAATGTGATGACAGTGACTCTGATATAGCTCTTGTTGATGCTGACCATGACCTGAGTATACATGAAGCTTATAATGATTTATGTGAAGAAATTGTCAAGTTGAAAAAAACTTAATAAGAAACTGTACAGTAAACTCACAACAGTGGAGAATGAAAATAACAATCTTTTCGAAGCACTAAAAATTTCTGAAGTTGAAATATCAAAATTGAATGCTCAAAATGATGCAATAGAAAAAGAACTGAAAAATTATTAGAAGTGCCAACAAAAAACTGCAACTCAGAAATTGGATGAAATGTTAAGCTTTTAAAAGTCTAACTGTGATCGTATTGGTTTGGGATACACAACTTCCCGAGGCAAAAGACCTTTAGTCTCATCATCCGCTACCACTACCTTTAAGGGTATTGTCTTTGTCAAAAGAAGCTAAGTTGTAGATATTCAAAATCAAACCGCATCAAAGCAAATCGCTCTAAAACTTCTCAGGAAAGATCAACCTCAAAGAAGCTAAACCGAGATAAGTTTGAAGGTAAGTTTACTCTCATTTGTCATCTTTCTGATATAACTGGCCATATAAGTCCATATTGCTTTAATTTGAGTAAAGTGCAAAAAAATTGAGGTAAAAAAGAAAAAATCAAAAAGGAAGGGAAAGACTTTAAAAAATCAAGTTGATAAGTTGAGTCATCAAATAACCTCAATAAGTCTCAAGCTTAGTGAATTAGCAAAATTGTCTTCACAACAAAAAAAAGATTGTACAAAGTGGTGTTGATGAAAAGAATAGGTCAAAACTCAAAGCAAAATGTGTGGTCAAAGGATGTCATATGTCTAGTTGCTCATACAGCCCTTAAATCAATGGACAATTGTCTTTGGTGCCTGAACAGCTTATGCTCAAAAACATATATATGGAGACAAGGCCTTCTTATTCAAGAATATTGAATTGACTAATGGAGGCACCATGATCTTTGAAGGGAAATTGAGTATTAAAATACTTAGACTACATATTCTTCATAATTTTTTATTTGTTAGAAGTCTTAAAGCAAATTTACTCAGCATTAGTCAATTTTGAAATGATAATCTTTCTGTGTAGTTTTCAAATGATGAGTGCAATGTCTACAACCAAGCTGGAGAATAGATTTTAAAGGGTATTAGAACGTTAGACAATTGCTATGAAGTCTCCTTAACATTAAATTTGAGTTGTCATAGTATTTTACTAGATGAAACCAAGTTGTGGCATCAACATCTTGATCACATTAACTTTAGAGAATTATCAAAAATTTCAAAGAGAGAAATTGTAGCTGGACTGCCCAAGTCTCTTAAAGCCAAGAAGATAGTTTGTGGATCATGCTATGAGGGAAAACAAACAAGAGCTCAACACAAGAAAGTTTATGATATTCTCACATCTTGGTCACTTGAACTGCTTCACATGGATTTGATAAGTCCAACACAAACCAAAAGCCTAGGTGGAAAGAAGTACACTATAGTTGTTGTGGATGATGTTTCCAAATTCACATGAACTATTCTTATAAGGAAAAAATCTGAAGCATTTGACCTTGTCAAGAAGCTATTCAAGAGACTATAAATAGAGAATGATCTTTCTATCTCTAAAATTCTTAGTGATCATGGTAAAAAATTTGAGAATATTAATTTTTCCTCTTTTTGTGATGAACATGACATTCATCAAGAATTCTCTACTCCTATCACTCTACAACAAAATGAAGTGGTGGAAATGAAAAATAGAGCTATTCAAGAAATGAAACAACCCATGTTGAGCAATAAAAATATGTCTTTATATTTTTGGGAAGAAGCTGTGAACACGGCAAGTCATATTCTGAATAGAATTGTTTTAAGGCCCGACACCAAACATAAGCCTTATGGTTTGTGGAAGAATAAAATGACAAGTATTTTAGAGTCTTCGGCAGCAAATGCTACATCCTACAAGAACGTGAAAACTCACATAAATTTGATAACAAGAGTGATGAAAGAGTGTTCCTAGGATATTCTTCAAATAGCAAGGCTTATAGAGTCTACAACCTATGGAAAAAAATATTCATGGAATATGTGAATGTGGTTGTAGATGATGTTTTAGCCGAGACTACCGAAAGAGAATTCGAAAATTTGAAAGAGTTAGTGCAAGTTGTTGAAAAAGATTCACAAATACAAAGTGATTAAGACCACATAGAACAAACACCACAAACTTTCCGAACTGGTTTCCTTCTTTATGAGAAATCCTCCATTGTAAGTTGGAAGCGCTTATGCAGCTACTCACAATTGTTCTTGCCAATCGTAAGTTAGGGCTTCTTTTCGGACTTCTGGAGTTGAAGAGAGTAGAGTGAATGAAGGGGTCGCTCTAGTTGATAGGCTAGCAGTAAGCTTGGCTACAGCAAAGTGCTTACCAAGCACGAAGGAAAGGGCCTTTGCCACTTGAGCCGATGCGGGGGAACTCGCACATGCAGTTTTTAGAGGAGGGAGAGCTAGTAGGAGCCATCTTATCCAAACAGTGTATATTTGGAGCTCAATATGAAATCCTATTTTCTTGCAAGACCCGTTTGGATAAGGGAAAACTTTAGAGATTACTTCAAAGTAAGATCCCTGCATTGAAGCTTTCCCAAACCAAAACCACGGGGGGTGAGAGGAAAATGGATCAAAATGTCACATCAATAAAGTGAGGGCTTTCTAGACCTTCCCCACCCCCCTTTCCATTCTTCATTCCCCTCTCACTCCCCCTTTTTCAATAAAGAAGCCCCGTTCCCTATGGGGCCCCTCTTAATTTTACGACAAATCCGGCCTGATGGTTGTTCTCCACTAACCACAAGGATATAGGGACTCTATGTTTCATCTTGAGGTAGCCGAATTAGGATATCACTATTAGCACAAACAGAGCAGGAAATTGCGAGCCTATCCTACCCTTCAACCTAATCTCATGAATATCCTTCGCCTATTATCTTCTCATCTTCCTATTTATAAGCCACATCTCACTTCAATGTTTTCAATTTCCCGTAGAATGACCTCTTCTAGTAAACAATCAGTTATGGACTCAGATATAATGCTTGTACTTATATTGATATTTCCTTGGGTAGAGACCTCTTCTTGGACATATACTCGATCAGGATACCCGGTTGGAAAATGAATCCATTTATGCATTTTCCAGGGCCTACCCTTTATAGAAGGAAGATGAGTTAGATTCACCTAATCTACGACCAAACATAGGAGGAAAAGAAAGCAGTCTCTCTAAACTTCTTACAGGACGTAACCTACCCTAATGAGGATATAAAAAGTCTAGTTTAAATGCGTAAGAGAGCCCTTCAGGAACTATCAAAGAGAAGGAAAAAGTTGATGGATATATGATTACGCCTAAAGAATAACACAATAGTTGTAGCATTGCTTTTGGGTTTTGATTCCACAAAGAGACAAATTAAAAAAAATTGTAGAATGAACAAAGAAATTAAAGAAAAATATTAAATCATTAATGGAAAACAAAGATTAATTTTAAATGCAAACTAAAACAAAGTGACTAACAGAAAAATACTCAAATTTGATGTACAGTAAAGCATCAAAATCCCTTGCACAAATTCGGTATTTTAATTATTCTTAATTCATTGAATAACTAATTAGAAACTCAATTTCTAAAATTCTCAATCAGAATGTATAGATTTATAAATCAAAGTGAAACCATATGTAACTCTTTGAAAAATTATTCACCACTTTTAAAATATATAAATTATTATCACTATTAAGAAAATCTAACGACGACAATATACTTAGAGAGCAATATTGCAGCAAAAAAGTAAATCAATATAGATAAATAATTGACCCAAACATAATCAAAGAAATAATCCATTCAATAGAAAAAGTATGACTGAATCCATAAACAGAATAAATTCTATGTTTATTCGGAAAAAAAAAATCAACAATGAATTAAGAATGATAAAACAAAAAAGTTTTTGTAATTGAAAATCAAATATATAAATTAAAAATACCATCTAACATGCACGTTCATCTTTAACCTTACCAAGGAATTAGTTCTCCATTCGAAAGAAAAATAATTCTTTTTTCTGGAAAATGAGTTTCTCCAAACCCTAGCATCCTCTCTCCTAAAAACCAAAAGAGCCTATTGTTTTCTGTCTCTTGTACCTCTCCTCTCATTCCATTTCATACTAATGATATACTTATATAGGGTAGGAAAGAAACCCTAATGTTTTCATGATTTTCGTATAAAAAAAATCGCTTAAATTTTAGGACTAATCTTGATAGCCATATATGTGTTTCAGGAGTTCGAATTTGAAAATCCTTACTAAGAAACATTTATAGCCCTTTAAGATAACTTTCCAACACAGTAAGAATTACATCAATCTAATATGTGAGTGTAAAGTTATGATTAAACTACTAAAATATGTCCAGGCTATCTCCTAGCAAATTTCAGACTTTGACTTCTTATAATTTCATTTTGTGATTTTTTTTTCTTGATCAAAACTGCTCTCAAACCCCATGAAATTCCTTATTTGAATTTGAATAGTCTTTGACTTGCTCTTTTATAAACTCTGAAACTAAACATAAAAAGCTGTTTAGGAGTATCACAAAGCAAATAGAATTCAATTCAAGAATACACATTAATTTATATTATTTCTGTTCACATTTTACCATTTTAATCTAATAATAAGGTATTTAGATTGTGCTTTCATATACTTTTCAAGATAGCTTGCTGCTGTTGATCCCTCCTAAGTAGAAGAATACATAAGGCTGGGCCTAGATCAGAAGGAAAGAGCTGCTAAATGTGTCTGTTATAAGAGGCCTTCCTTACTTAACTAGAATAGATAGGGTCAGAAAGTGAATGCCGAGTCCTAAAGGGAAGCAGTTATATTATCTCCTACATTCGATTAGCTACCATGACTAGATCTAATGAGTTCTGTTCTATCCTTACTCTCTGATTTCCTCTCAGCTAGTTGGTAGTTCCTAAGGATGCAACCGATAGATAGGAGCTCTTTTACACCAGATGCTACCATCCGTTGTTTTATCTACTTTTTCCTTCGTATCCGAGTAGTTAGATGTAAAAAGTCTTAATCTCTTCCCATTCGTAGTGACTGAGGAGGCCAAAGACCAAGAAGTGAGTTATTTATTAGTCAATCATTATTCTTATGACTAGATCCAATCTCCTGGCCTAAGAGCTAACTTAGAAGATATCACTCCCCTGGAAGCTCTAGCTCGTAACTATTAACTCTAGGAAAATTAGTTACTAGGCAAGTAACCGATGCAGAAACTCCTAAGCGCGATTTTCTTTACACATAGAGAGTAGCTAAACTGATCTTAGCCGAAACTCTCCTTAGCAGCCTCCTTATAAGAGGGGGACTTCCCATTTGGTCAACTTTAGTATAGTTTCTGATGTGATGTAACTGTTAAGCTTAAGGGTTACTCACAATCATCTAAGAAAGAATATACTTGGTGAGCTAGATGAAGGAATGAAACTTAGAAAAAGAGTTCTAAATCTAGCTTCTTTTGTGTGTTATTTGTCACAGGTTGGAGCCAAGAAATTTGAAGAAGTTTTAAATTATGAAAGTTGGGTCAATGCCATGCATGAAGAATTCCATCAACTCATAAGGAATGATTTATGGGAGTTGGTTCCTAAACATGAAATTTACAATATCATTGAAACCAAGTGGATCTTCAAGAACAAGTTTGATGAGTATAGCACCATTGTGAGAAATAAAGCAAGGCTAGTTGCACATGGCTACACACAAGTGGAGGGGATTGATTTTGATGAAACTTTTGCTCCGATTGCTCCTTTAGAATTTGTTCACATACTTCTTGCCATTACTTGTCATCTAAACTTTACGTTATATCAAATGGATGTTAAGAGTGCATTTTAATGGACTTCTATAAGAAGAAGTATATGTTGAACAACCCCATTACTTTATTAATCATCTCTATCATGATCATGTTTATAGGTTAAAGAAGACTCTCTATGGACTAAAACAAACACTCCATGCTTGGTATGAAAGATTGACAGCTTACTTACTTAAACATAGTTTCACTAGAGGACAAGCTGATAGAACTCTCTTCATCATGAAATCAGGTAAGCAACTACTCATTGTCTAAATTTATGTTGATGATATTGTGTTTGGAGTAACACTTGATTCTCTTTCATACGATTTTGCTATTAAAATGAAATCTGAGCTTGAAATGATCGTGATTGGTGAGTTAAATTTTTCTTGGGCATCCAAGTGAAACAAACGAAAGAATAAATATTTATCTCACAATTTAAGTATGCTAGAGAACATGTTGAGAGGTTTGGGATGGAAGGAAAGAGCAATGCTTGCACTCCTATGAGCACTTCAGTAAAAATCAACACAGATCCTATAAATGAAAATATTAACCCTACTCTTTATAGAAGCATGATATAAAGTCTACTTTACATTACAGCTAGTAGACCCACTACAACTTTTAGTGTTGGTGTGTGTTCTAGGTTTCAAGCTAATTCTAAATAATCTCATATCACAGTAGTAAAAAGAATAATTAAATATCTAAGTGCAACTATTGATTATGAGATTTAGTATTCTAAGGATACTAACTTGACACTAGTTGGCTATTCGGATACTAATTAGGTTGGGAATGCTGATGATAGGAAGAGTACATCTGGTTTATGTACATATATACTATGGATGAAAAAGATACTTGAAGACTACGGGTTCTCTCAAGATACTATGACTCTTTATTATAATAATTATAGTGCTATTAGTATCTCAAATAATCAAGTTCAGTATTTTAGGACTAAGCATATAGACCTTAGACATTATTTCATTAGAGACTCGGTCGAGTTTAAAATAGTTTCTTTGGATCATGTGTCTACTGAGTATCAACTCATTGTTTTGTTTACTAAACCTTTAGATGGACTAATTTTTGAATTTTTGAGGAAAGTCATGATGTGTGTGACACACTACACACTTGCATTAGTCTAGTGCATGCATTTTTCATATTTCTTAGTTTATTTTTTTTTCTGTTTTTCAAATTAAATCATATTACACTTTGTTTCTATTTTATCTCACAATATTTTTTTTTTCATTTAAGGAAAGTTCATACTTGGTGTGCCAAGTTTTGAGCACTTGGTTCTCACACTCTTTTATGAGGAAAGTTCATAGTTTCACATTCTTTATTATTATGTTCTCTAATTTTTTACGAGGTGCTCACCAAAGGGGGAGTTTAGGCTTTAAATTAATTAATACTAGTTGAACCTAGTACTAAAAGCAAGAGATCTCCCCTTGCCGGACTTCAATGTTTGATCCATATAAAAAAAGTCAGTGTTTATTCATTGTAGAAAAAAAAAAAACAAAGACCTACACGAATATGTTTCTTAAGTGCTTATAGGAAAAATCATTTATCTAATCATTGCAAAAAAATATGAGCAATAAAAATTGATATATCAAGGGTTGTACAAACTTGTGTTCAAAGGATATACTCTTTCAAGTATCTAGAGTCTAAACTCTAGTATAAAATTTGACTTTTAAGATTAGAGATAATATCTTGGGAGTATCTATAAAAAGAAATAAAAAAATATAACAAAAAAAAAGGGAAAGAATGAAAAGTACATATATATGATTCATAAGTAAATATTCTCACTCGCACACCTACATGAACTTTGATATTAATGAACTTATGAGGTATGACAAACCACTGTGATTGTTGCAAATAAGAGAATATATTTTATTTTTGGCTATGTGAGAGACTATATGCTTGGACTGGTGATGCACTTAGGCATGTACATTGACTCTCTTTTTTTTAAAAAAAAAATAAAAAAAAAAAAAGGAAAAAGGATTTTTGAAAATATTTTTTTAGGGTCAATCAATTTTCATATTTTATTTTTATGTATATATTTTTTTGTTTGGTTTGGTTGTTTGGTATATTTTATTTTTTTAGTACTTTGCATTCTAGTGCACAAGTATGGAAGGTGTGGTTTGGTTTAATTAGGAGTGTGTTTTGGCCTTAGTGTCTAAGTCCCAGTGAGACTCTAAGACGTAAGCTCATACGTGGCACGGCTGGTCAATAAGTAACTTAAGTCACTTGGATAGACACTCACCCCCCACCCCCGATACCACTATCACACCCACCCATGGCTCTCTTACTCTTCTTGAGCCCTAGTTGAATATCACTTATCATCCTTATCACATCCTACTTCCTCGTGGTTTAGAAACAGCACAGACCTTCTCCCTCTACGATTCCCTATCATATTAAGTGCTCCTCTCATTTGGCTCCTCTTCTTTTCTAATTCTAGGGTTCGACACACATAAAGTTTAGGATTATTGATATTTTTTTGGTGTTTTGAGATTTAGGACTTGAAGTTTTTGATGTTTGGATGTAAAGAAGTGTAGTTGCTACAGTGGGTCTAATTTGTCAATGTATTAAGGGTAGACTTTGGTGGGTTACGGTATTATGCATTTTGGTTCTCATGGTATATCCACCAAGTATTTGTTTTTATGTCTTAACCAAACCATTTCATTCATTTTGTCATGACTTTGCTTGAATTCAGGCTCATACAAGAATCTAATCCATGAAAAGTTGAAACACATGGGAGCTGTTCATCATTTTTATTTATTTATTATCATCTCAGCACATCTAGGTTTGATATTGATTATTCTACTTTTTATAGTGTTTACGTGCTTCCTCAAATGAGGTTTAAAGAGATAGCAAAGAGAAAGAAATGTGCTCAAGTACCCTCACCTAAAACTTCCTCAAGTAGGGAAGACCCTCTTAGGGAGGCAGTATAGGCTGGAGGTAATTCACCCCTTCCACCTAAGACTCCATGGCTTGGAGCATCCTTTGAGCGCTTCGCTTCATTTGAAGCTGAAATAGCTTATAAAACTGTTTTTTCTCTCAAACCAGTGCTTGGTGAGCGTGAAGTGAGTATAAATAATTTTCCTAAACTGAATTTGAGATAACCTGTCGTATCTTTGTTGAACGACATTGGGAAAAGCTAACACACCCCTCACCCACTCCATGTGTTAAGGTAGTGCATGAGTTTTACTCAAACATTGCCCATTTTAATCTTAATCTTGATGATTATAGTATCACCTCTATTGTTAGGAAAACCCTCGTGGAGATTTCCCCGGCCATTATTTGAGATTTATATGATTTTCCTGAAGTGGATGCACCTTTGTATCGATATAAGGGCATGAGGGCCCAACAAAGACAGCAATGTGCAACCTCTTTGTTGGACCTCAAGGCCTAAAATGGAATCCTAAAGTTAATAGTCTTTCACTTTATGTAATGCTCCCTCAATTTAGATTGTTAGCTAAAATAGTGTAATCAAACCTTTAGCCAATAAGCTGCCACACTGAACTCCCATTGGAACGTGTTTATTTTATGTATGCCTTGGCCACGGGTGTCTCTATTGATTTTCTACGATATGTTATTGATATTTTACATTGTTATCATGTGGAAAAAGAACTTAACATAACTTTTTGAAAGTTTAATCACAAAACTGGCTATTAAAGCCAAGGTCCCTCTTAGGGATAATGAGCTTACTATGAAGATGACTGGTTCCATTTTAGCCCTTACTATAGTTAAATCTGAGGCGGTTTTAACAAAGAAGAGACCCCAAACAACTGAATCTACATCCTCTCCTCCAGAGCCATTTGTTCCCATCTCTCAAGTATTGGAACAAATCAATCTGTCATTCCAGAAGATTGACAACTTTGCTGCAAATTGTGAGGTCAGCTAGTCAAAGCTAGAGCAACAGGTTGCTGCTATATGTTCTGATTGCGTACAAGCAAATGATAGACTGGTCCAACTCTCTTTGGATGTGCAGTAAGTGATGGAAAGCGTTATGGATTCCAATGTGGAGTAGACTAAACAATGACAAAAAGGGGGAGTATAGGTGAGGGGGAGCAACTATAGTTGTAAATAATCCACCAATCTTATCCTTATTTTGTTCATTTCTATTTCAGTTTGTTTTTTAATTAATAGTTTGAATAGGAATATGCTACTGCAGAGAAAATTTAGCACCAGGTATCAGCATCTCGTCAGGAGAGTTATTCATGACAGAGTCACTCTATCAGTAGAGTCCTACTGCAACTCAAACTGCTTTCAGGTTATTTATTTAAGAGATTCAGTTGGTATAACAGATTCATAGATTTTGGCTAGGAATTATTAAAAGTATATTCTGAATACTTGTGTATGAGAAAATTCACTTGAGAATCTTCTAGTTATTTTTCTCTCTTCAAGTGTGATTGTGCTCCATGTTAGAGATTGATCGATCGTAATTCAGCCACTGAAATTTCAGGAGAAAAGTCAATATTTAAAGATTGTCAAAGGTTTTGGTTACTACTGTGGTAGAAACAAACGCCTTTTGTTGGGTCAAGTAAGGGAATCAATTGACAAAGGTTTTGTAATTGAGACTTACTTGCAATTGATTTTCAAATAATAAAATTGATTTTTCTGGATTTAGCTACCTCAGGATTTTACCCTTAAAAAGTTTTTTAAATGGTTTCCCTTAGTTACCAAAATATGTGTTATGCAAATGATTTACTTTAGGTTATTGCTTAATTATTAAATAATTACACGATCAAAGACTAACTAATTTGTCGAGTGAATTAGTAGATATTTATGAATATATAGTGGGGTACTTGGGTAATTTCATTCAAAAGGAGATTAAGAAATCAACTCATATCTCTGTCGAATTCCGATCTGCACCAACCCAACACTTTGGCCTCCCTCATGTATTGAGCAGAAAAGGTTTGAGATATTAGACATGCATTTTATCAACTTGGAGTAAAGTGCTACACAACCAAACGAGAAGTAGTACAAAGTTATGATCATATATATCGAAGAGTACATGGCCTCACATGCAGTTATTTAATTTTTCAATGGTTATATCATATTGGAAAATGAACGGAATAGATTTACTCGTTTACTGGTAGTAAACTCAATTAATCATGTCCCTTCATTTTCATAATAGCACATATTTAATAATTGTTTTTAACTAAATGTAAGCCAAACTCGATATTGAGACTTGTCTCCCTAAGAAAAGTTTACGTTCTTTCTGTCTGTTGGTAGAATTAACCAAAAACCACACAATTTCAGAAGGTTGGTCCCGCTTAGTTATACAGATGAGATGAGATGAGATGTTTTAAATAATAATAAATAAAATATTATTATAATATAATTTTTGAATATTAATTTTATATTAGAATTTGAAAAAGTTAGATTGTTTATTATATTTTGTATTGGGATTTGAAAAAAGTGTAATAATGAATTGAGATGAAATGAGATGAGATTTTTAGTTTTGACTAACCCAACAATGCCAGAGTTAAATGCCACCCTATATAAAATGAGTAGAGAAGGCCTTAGAAATTGCCTTTTGAATAGTAAAAGGCCCCAAATCCTGACAAATGGGTTAGAAAAACTTGTACATCAATTAAAATGTGATAAAATCCTACCACATTGTAAGACCCATGTTGTGTTTTTTTTTTTTTTTTAAGGATCATGACATTCAAAGTGCACATGCCTAACCATAGGGTCAAGGGCCATCAAAGTCCTCCCCATCTATAAAATATGAGGACCAGACGAAAAGATGCTCCATTCACAAGCCTGAGGTCAAATATCCCAATGGACTAAAAAACTAGGATGATAAAGGATAGAAGAAAGCACAAGGCTCAAGAAGTTTTCCTTTTTCTTGTTCTTTTTTCCCTCTTAATTAAAGGGGCGTAAGAAAAAGGAAAAAAAAGGTAGAGCTCGAAGGAAGGGTGCTGTGTGACATATCCATTTGGCCTGCAAAACTTGACAAAAGAGAATCTCTCTTTTCCTTTTCTTTTGTGGCTTTGAGAGCAACGACTCTTTCCCTTGTAGAAACTGCCAATCCACTAGCTACCTAGCATCTTTTTCTTAGTTATTTTCGCTCTCTTAACCCCCATAGTTTTTGTTCTTTGTGTATATGTGAGAGGGACCGAGGCACTTAAGAGTGAGACAGGAATTCATGGAAGAAGCAAACCATGGAAATACTGCAGAAGATATGGAAATACAATATTGCAGTTCGAGAATAATGTCACCTGAGATCGTGGAAATGGTAGAAGATAGCAAGAGTATTGCCAGCAATAACCGAGACGGAGGAATTCATGATGTTTATGTTGCTGTGGGAAAAGATGATCTGGATGTGCTGAAATGGGTTCTTGATCATGCAGTTCCCCCCGGTGCTCGGGTTTTTCTTGTCCATGTTTTTCCTGCTATTACCTACATACCTACTCCTGGTAACACCATTAATGTTTTGGTATTATTATCTCTCTTTCTTTTTCCCTTTTTTTTTTTTTATTTTTTATAAATTTTTTCTGTGTTTGGAATTGAGCTCAGAGCAGTGTAACAAACTGCAAATAATCTACACATTCAAGCATCCGTCAAGATTTTCTTCCATATATATAGATATATTGACGTTGTTGTGCTTTTCTGTCTTGACATTATCAGTCATGAGCATAGTGTTTCTGGATGTACGCTGAAAATACTTTCCCTAAGATTATCCTGATAATGCTACCAAGAATTTTGATTTCAAAAGCTGAAAAGTGCCCGTTTTAGATATGCTGTCCACAAATAGCACTTTTCATTCATTCTTAATTTTATCTTCCCAATCACACTTACTGATACGGCACAATATTTTAGAAGAATTCATAGGTTAACCATCTAAATGAGAAGCCTCCTAAAATATTACACATCAGTCAGTATGATTATAGATGATAAAGCTGAGGATGAAAAACAACATTTCTCATCCACAAAATATGTAGTGACGATAAAAAGCAATAAAAGAAAAGATACAGACTGAACTGTATGTGTGGCATGCAAATCCAGGTAGGCCAATTAGAATTAAAGTTGTCTGGCAATGTTTTCATAATCGACTGCTCTCATATAAGAATCTTTTGGATGGATCTCAAAAGATGCAAGCCAATGAAAGTATACGTCATTCATCGTCTAGAGCAGGATTTTCTTAATTTAGTGCTCTGTGCACATCCCTCATTGTGACTGTTTCAAATTTTCCCATACACAAGTTCTATGCACATCAAAATCAGGCCTAAAGTGAAATGCAAACACATAAAAAGAAATTTGTTTAGCTGTAAATTCCCTGCTGGACTCAACTACTTGACTATAACAAATATTACTGTCTTCTGAACCTTTTATTGGTAGTTGGAAGATTATCAAGGAGCCAATTGAGCGCGGAACAGGTGAAGGTTTACATAAATGAAGAGCATAACAGGAGGAGGAATCTGTTGCAGAAATATATCCGCTTGTGTAATGAGGCAAAGGTGCAGAACTGTGCTACTTTATATGTAGCTAGCTAGACCAAATGTCATGAGTTAATCACATACCAAGCACACCAGAGAATGCATGGATGATCAAAACACTTTTTTCGCCTCTGACAGGTCACGGTAGAAACAATGCTTCTCGAGAGCAATGCCACAGCCAAAGCAATCCTTGAACTTATTCCTATCCTTAACATTACCAACCTTGTCATGGGAACCAAACGATCGCCACATTGCTCAAGGTATGATGCCTGTTCTCTTGCATATGACTCGAGACCTTTTAGATGAACTTAATTAGGAGGAACTGCATACCAATGACTTTGGCATTTGACTAGTTAATTAAATTATCATTCTTTTTAGGAGATTGGGGAAAAAAATGGCAAAAGGAGAATTTGTAAAGAAGAATGCACCAGAGTTTTGTGAGGTAAGCATTATTCATGAAGGGAAGAAGGTAGTAGAAAGTCAAGAGATAGAAGAACCAGCTTGTTCTACTGATCTAGCATCCAGTCCGGGGAGAGCAGAAAATAACACCCACCAATCTGACTGGAACTTCTTTGAGTGTGTGTGCTTTTCAGGCAAGCACCTCAATCGAAAATCAAAACCTTAGTTTGTATGTGAATGTAGTGGTATTTGCAGAAGGTTACAATTCAGAGCAGTACATTGATCAATAGAAGTTACCATACATTCCACAATATCTGCACAAGCTGGACATATACAAGTTGCATGCATGCACAGGACATGAAGCCATTTATTGTGTATATATTATACGTGATACTCTATATGATGAGGATAAGAGTAGGTGGTATATAAGATCCACGTTACTTAGAAAGAAGAAGTTTTTACTCTTTATAAAGTTCTAATGGGACTCCAATTTTATCATTAATTAAATTTTTTAGAGTATAGACTATATAATTTCAGCCTTCGTGTTGCATTATGTTTGTGTGTATGCGTGTGGGTACACGAATTCCAGGTACTAAAACTTGAGGTCCTGATCAGGAGGAGAACTAGGTAAAAAAAGGAACAAGGCATTAATACAAACGTTTTTTTAAAAGTGATTTTGTTTTTCGTTTTATTTCGGAGAGTTACACCAAAATTAATTGATCTCGAAGAATAAAGTTTCAAATATAATTATTTTATCACTCATTTTATTTTGTTTTTCTCTTTCAAATTGTGTATTCCCTGTTCATTTCCAGCAAGACAGTCACACTGATTAACGGGTGAAAGCTTTCAGATGCCGATTGCGATGCAAGTGACAATAAAAAGTTAAGGAAAAAGCTGTTCTGCCGCCCCACTTGTATCGTTATAGTGTAATATTGGATATTTTTTTTTATATTTAATGATTAAGAAAATAATTTTAAATGTATTAATGTATTTTTTTTACTTAATAGTTAAAAAGGGGATTAAAAAAATATAAAATAAAATAATATAAAATATTAAATTAAAAAAAAAAAAAAACAGACACAAAACTGGGCAGCACGCCGCTGTGTGCTGTATGCGGCATAGTGGCCGCACCCAGAAAGTAAAGGTCCAAAAGTTTTGATAAAGGTCCAAAAGTTCAGTAAAAGGAATGTCAATTATGAACATGCACCACGTGTTGAAAATTAAACTCATGGGCTTGATTTAGTTCACATATTAAAAGCCCACGGCCTAATTTAGTTCACACTGTTGAAATTTCCATCGTGTATATATATACACTAGGAAGGGCTTAAAAAAATAGTAAATGATAAATGAGAAAAAAAAAAAAAAAAACTCAAACAAATTTAAAATAAGCCATAAATTTACAAAAGTTAAACTAAACATGATAAAAAATGGGAAATAAACATGGACTTTATATATAAGTCAATATTTTGTTCAAACATATAATTATAACATTTAGACTTTCATAATAAGAGATTTGAAACGTTTATATTATTTCTTCAAGAGCAATGCTATATACAGTCACTTTTGCATACTCCCTGCGCACTCCACTGATATGATTGGCTGGATTAATTTTTTTTTAATATCCAACCAATCATATTATTGGAGTGCACAAAAGAGTGCACAAAAAGGACTGTACATAGAATTTTTGTTTCTTTCAATTACAAAACTGATAGAGAGGATGTTCAGCTTGTTTTAACGTAATTGTCCCAGTTGATTTATTTATGTACCTACATAGATGATCCATTATTTCTTAGAAATTTTACTTGAAATATTTTATAAATATGGTAGATGCTCCCGTAATAATTAAAACATATAAAAAAAAGTAATGTATCAAATTTTCTAAATAGATTTATGAACTTACATTTTACCTCACATGTATTTTTTAAGAAGAATAGCGGCTATACAATCCATCAATCACATAAATAAAATAGAAGCACTTTTTATTTATAAATATCACATGTAAGTCAAAAGCAATATAATGTCTAATACTAAAATGTAACAAATAAATTCAATATTTATAGAATATAAAAGTGAAGAAAATAACATGTCACCTAAGATTAATGTTTATTTTTTTAAGAGTTAGAATTTTTCATAAAAAGTATATAAAGACTATTTTTTATGATCATTTCTTTACATGGACCAATTTTTAAAATAGTATTTTTTTTTTTTTTTCCACATAGAAAGCCCAAATTTTAATATCAGAAGCCCAGGTACCTCTAAATTTTCTCGAAGGCCCTGTATAAGGGAATCCACATAAATATATATATTTGAGGAAATCACGTATAGACGTGATTTATGTGGATTTCCTTATACCCTGCGCCCTATTCGACACATTTTCTAGGAAACCTTGTTGAAGTTTAAGACATTTGAGAAACAAGTATAGGGAAAAAGAACGGAAATATGTGATAAAAGCAGGGGTAAAAAAGAAAAAGAAATCAATCGAGAAAGAAGTAGAAGAAAACAAAATGGAAAGATATCCTAAAGCGGGATTAAAATGGAAATATGTCATAAAAGCAGGGCTAAGAAAGGAAAAATTGGACGGTAAAAGATCAGAATAAAATGGAAAGAAGTATAATAAAACAAAATTGGACTATAAATCACTGTTCACCTCTTTGGCACTTATTTAATAGACTAGTAAAGCAGCACGTGCGATGCACGTGTGCCCAGTCGATATTTTTCTTAAATGTAACAATTTAAAAATTTTTCAATTTAGCTATAAATAGACAGAATTTTATCTATATTTTAACAATTTTCTTCCTCTTCATAATAAACATTATATATATTGTTTGCAAAATATTCATTGCTATAATACAGCACTCTAATAAACATAACTACAACTATACATGAGTACCCTGTACTTATATATTACAATAGTCAAAAGTTTCAAAAGAAAAGTCTAGAAACTCATTCTGCTATTCCTGGGACGTTATTAACAAATAATACAGTAAGTTTGTTTTGGCATAACCTCCCAGATTCATTCATCTGCACGCCCAAGACTATGATCCACTCATTATTTTCAATGTTGTTTGCAATGTTTTCAATATAAGGCAGATGTTCCTGTAACAATAAAAAAACATATAAAAAGATAATGTATCAAAATTTTTAAACGTATTTAAATGTATAGATTTTACCTCGTCTGTACGGTCTATAAGATCAACAGCTGTGCATCCCAAAATTTCCTCTGCCAAAGATCCAAAAATAACAACGGGTGTCGATGTGATATCATCATACACATCTAAATAAACTCGACACCTGACAGCAATAAATAAATTATCATTCATTGATATCAGCAAATAAAATGTTCTAACTATCATGTAAAAATTTTTAATTTCAAAATATGAGGAAAATGTTTACCTTGCCCGTGCAATTGCTGCATTCTTGCAACTATAACATATGAAGTTTTCACCGAGGTCATAGCCAGTTGCCTTGTTACAATTCTCGCATGATACGTAGTGGAATGACTGGTGAAAATCAACCATTCTAAATTTGCCTCTAACCAAATATGTGGACCTCTGCATTAAGACAAAATAACTATGTGCACTAATCAACATCTAAACAATACCGTATAGAAGGATTCGAAATTCACCCTTATTACATAAATTAAATCCAACAAACAATCAACATTTCAAATTGAAGCATATGCATAGTTCTGAATCCACAGCACACAATTCACAAATTGCCATCCTCCATTTCCATTTCATTCCAACCAACCTCCAATCTCCATGTCCCAAAAACTTAGAATAAAATTAAACAATTCCAAAGAGTGAAAAAATGAATTGTATTCTTTAAAATAAGAAATTTGGCTTTAAAAAAAAAGAGAAAAATATACCGCCATTGCTGGAGCAGATATCAATTTTTCTGCGATTTCAGATACTTTTATGATTGGATCGGTAGAACTAGTTGAAGCTGATCCAAAACTATTTCCAATGATTTCTTCCAGCAATTTATCATTTTGTGCTGCCCTGAAAATTTGAATTAGTAAATAAAGTTAAACATCAATAGAAACAAAGAAAGATTTACAATGAAAAAAATCACATTAAATTTATAGTATATTTAAATAAGTTATTTACCATGTACGTAATGCAACAGAAGATGAAATAAGGGGTTCAACAATAAAGACACTCGTCGGTCTTGATGACAGCGATAGGCCTATATTATAAACATGAATGAATAAATATACAAGTATAAGATGTACAATTAACAACAATGTTAATATTAACAGGAAGTACCATTATAAGAAGAAACTTTGATCCGTGTTCCTAAAATAATTGGCTTTGCCAGAATAAGGTCAGAAATTTCGCGGCATTCGTCATGAACAAAGCGATTCTACATTGTTAAACGCAGGAGTTTTAGACTATTAAAAATGATAAATGGTGTTAAATTCATCATAATAAAACAATTATAATATATTAATCTAAAAATTTTACCAATGTGAGACAATATACGTTCATACCCTGGATCAATCAAGTATATCTCTTGGATCAACGATTTTCCATGGTTCGTATTCACTTCATTTGGCGGGTTCATATGAATTGCAAGTGCCAAAATATCTAGTTTAGGAAAAAAGAAATTGTTACTTTGCAGTTAGAGGGAACTATATAAAAATATCGACATTTATATAGTAGTTACCTATTTCAGCATCTGTGTCTATGTGTACGCCAAGTTCATTCAAAGGAACAAGGTTATATTCTGGCGGTCTAAGTGCTGGCTCGTCTTCTTCGATCTCTTCAACAATGGTCTTGGAGTTTATTGTCCATTGAAACTGATATGGTCCTCTTTGATGCCTTGGATCCATTGTTCTTACCAAAGAATTTGCGATATAGTATGATTGGTAGATATACAGTGTATCATTACGTAGATCGATGTCTTTCCCAAAGATCACTGCCTGCACACGATTTCCCTGTAAGAAGACAATGAATAAATTTAATTGTTTAATTTTGAACCATACACAAAATAATGATAAGTAATGAAGAGTAATATTTTAATACCTCAGAATCTAAAAGTATCAAATTTTGGTATTTTGTTGCTGAATTTTGCGCCGTACGTTTTGGTGACTTTTTTGTAACGATCATTTTGATCTTCCAATATCTTGTGGCTGGAGTAATGTCCCTAACAGATGTATATAAGGTCCGCATGTTCACTGTAATTAAAAATTAGATGACAAACAAATGTGAATATATAACAAAAAAATTTATAGAATTATAAAATGAAAAAAAAAACAGTATATGAATAATAATAACATAAAAGAATTGGAACACTCACATGATATTACAAAAGACATCAAAATAATTAGAACACTTGCATGATATTATAATGAATTTGTTAATCTTAAAAAATTTCTATATACAATGTTTTTTGTATAATTTGTTTCATAAACAGCACTTGTCGTTGGTCTTATGAGCATTTTGACCGAATCAGCAGTCTTAGCTCTTGAAAGTGCAACATATAACTGTCCATGAGAAAAGACAGGTTCTGGTAAGTATATTCTGACAGAATTTAACGTTTGTCCCTGTGATTTATTTACTGTCATTGCAAAACTTAACCTAACAGGAAATTGTGTCCTCTTAAATGGGAAGCCGTTATTTTCAGTTGTTTCTGGTAAAAATGCAATTCTAGGTATAAAAACTCTTTTACCACTGTGGTGACCAGATGAAATTCGTGCATCGATCAGATTACGACTAAAATTGCAACAAGTTAATCGTGTTCCATTGCAAAGACCTTCTGAAAGATTAATATTTCTAACTAACATAATAGGACAATTTCTTTTAAGTAACAATTCATGTGGTGGCAATCCGTTCGGTGTCAATGTATTTAAAAAATCTTCCATAATACCTTGTTCAGATACATCAATTGTTTCATCAAATCTATAATATCGTACAACGTCGCCAGGGAATTTGTTAATGAGAATAGTATTTATTTCATCAACTGACCGATTTTTTGGAGTTAATACAGCTCGATTTGACATTTCTATTAAATTGTCTGGATAGTTAGAAATATTTCCAAAAACAACATCTAATAAAGAATTTAGAGAGTCAAGATCATTGGTATAGGGAATGGTCATTTCTTTGGGAATTTCGATATTTTCGTCAATAGTTATGGGTGCGTTACCATTGCCAACTTCAATTAAATAATGCGAGAAATCTGGATCTAATCTGGCTCTCATATTTTTTGTTAATTTTATTTTTTTAAAATAGACCATAAATAAGAAGAAGCTAAGCTTGAATCAATCTGTTGTTCTTTTGGGCTATTACGAATCACAGGTAGTACTTGTCGAAAGTCTCCACCAAAAACAATAACTTTCCCACCAAAAGGGAGATCTGTATCATTAATATCTTGCAACATTTTATCTAATGCTTCTATTGAATGTTTTGTAGACATGGGTGCTTCATCCCATATAATTAATTTTGCAAGTCGTAATAATTTAGCAAGATTTTCCTGTTTACTCACATTACATGTGCTGCTTTTATCTGCATTTAATGGAATCTTAAATCTTGAATGTGCTGTTCGTCCTCCAGGTAAGATGGAGGCAGCAACACCGGATGACGCAGTTGCAAGTGTTATCATATTTTTCGATCTAATTTCTGCTAGAAGTGCTCTGTATAGAAAAGTTTTACCAGTACCAGCAGGGCCATCAACGAAAAAAGCACCAGCTTTATTTGATACAAATGTATGCAATATCAAATCATACGCATTTTTTTGTTCAGAATTTAGGACTTGTGATGCAAGTAGATCTTCAGTTGGAATTGTGACTACTCGTTCGTCGTCAATTTCTCTATTTGTAAATTCATCTTGACCGTAAAATATATCGGCAGGAACAAAACGATACATATTTATATCTTTTCCCATAGATTCTAGTGTGGAAGCAATATCTTGTAGAACCATCTTCCTAACAATTGTTGACGACACGTTTCTTATAAGAAAATCTGTAGACATTTCTTTTTCAAATCGCTCCCAAAGTTCTTTTGAGTTCGTAGGATTGCAATACACCAAAATTGTTGAGAAAATGTGTCTTAAACTACTTGGTATCTGATATAGACAAGCTTCTTCTAAACAATCTTCTAAGCTACTATCTTTGTTTAACAAACCATGAGAAGTAGCTGCTTCACGATACATTGGTAGTACAACACCATTAACTGTTCTTAATTTCTCAAATGACGTTGCTCCTCTGATATGATTCAATAACATCCGTAGATAATATCATTCACCTTCAAATGGATTGGCTGTAACAATTCGGCCTACAACAATTTTTTTTCCTCGGAGTCCAAATTCTACATTGTGAATCCCAAACAAATTTTTCAGGAAATTCTCTATACAACAATTTTCGTGCATTCTCGTCAATTTGGTTTCTATAAAAGAATTTTGTCAACATCGATTTTTTGGATGTATACGAGTTTAACACATTGTTTAGATCTTCGTGTGCACTAAAAGACACCAAATGTTGATCTTCTAGGTGTAGGTGCAAACTATAAACTGATGGATACATTTCGTTAAGCGTGAAACCGTATATTCTTCACATTGCTTCAGGTGGAGTAATCCATCTTCCCGATTGAAATTGTTCGATTTCGTCAATTTGTTGGTTATTTTCTTTGCTAATGATATTGAAAGCAACACGATCATGTCCTTTATAAATATACTTGTATAGATATTTAACAGCTTTAACTGTACAACAAATCTCAACGTTAATATGACAATTATATTTGGAAACAAGATACGGATTGTATGGAACAACCCACCGATTGTCTAAATCTTTTCCTCTAATTCTAGCAATGACTCCATTGTTAGAACGTTTGTATGAAGGGAAACAATCAGTTTCAACAGTTGTATTAGCTGTAAATTCTTTGGGGTATCGATTCTTACAGATGCCGTCTTTGTCCATACATATATTGGCTGGATTTAATATTCCGCAAGGACCATGCATCATGTGTCTAAGGACGACTTTATATAAATGTAAATTTCTCGTTTTGTTAGGTATTTCTGCTGAAACAATTTCGTCAAAAGTTTCAGGTGCATAAATTCTCCAGTCTTTCTGAAGTATAATTAAGAAATGAACATGTGGTAGACCTCTTTTTTTATATTCGATGGTATAAACATATGCTGCAACCTTACCAAAAATTTCTCGCTTAAACAGATCAATCTTCAATTCTTCTAATTTTGCTCTAAAGATTCTTGCAATTAAATCAGGGCGGTTCTGAACTTCTTCATGTGGATTTAGTTGTTCTAAGATTTCTTCCCAATTTGGATTACATGTCATGGTTAGAAATATATCAGGTTTGCCAAAACGTTGAACTAATGTCATTGCTTCCATATATCTCTTCCGCATATCTCTTGGACCTCCAATAAAAGATGAAGGTAGAATAATCCGTTTTCCAATATTGGATGCGCAAATTTCTCCAACTGAAAGACTATCTACAATACCTTGATACACATCTGATCTAATCTCATGTTGTTTCGAGCAAAAATAATCTAGTCTTGACGTTTCAATTTTAATGTACATATCGACAACAAATTGTTGCAGCAAACGACCAGATAGTAACAAAATCGACATGTACATATTTCTTATTTGTAATTTGAAACAATAATATTCACGACATGAAACCGTTGGTACTTTCTTCTTATTCTTCAAAACTGAAAATATGATAAAATATAGTTTAGAAAATTTAGATGAAACTAAAATACATAATTAAATTTACATAAATTTTTTATTACCTTGGCCTTCTTTTCGAAGAAATTCTTCCGCGCTATTTGAATGTTCAATAAAGTGTGATTCTAATGCCTGGGCATTTAACGATATCGTTCCTCTTTCTACTTTTTTGATTCCCTGGTGCCAACCCGAGTCACCGAAAGGAAACAATAATGGGTATTGTAATGGATCATAACATCCAAAATAATACTGAACAATATGACTGCCTCCTGCTTCGTTAAAAACAATAATGTCTCGACCTTTTTGTTCTGTACAGTTGTCAGTTTCTGTCCATATAGCTGCTACTTGCGATACCGACGGAGCATTGTAAACACGTTGGTCTAAATCAATATCTAATCTTATACGAATTGTATGATTTTCAAGACTTGAAATGTTGCTGAGGGTTCTAAAGAAGCGACAATATGGATTAACCTCAAGTATATCCATTAATCGAGCAATGATAGAAGGATCTAATCTTTCTGCATCATGAATACGATTTTCTAACTCGTGCTCCGTATCGAAGAAATACAGTTGTAAATATGAAGGATGCCCATCTTCAAGAACTAAATCCTCAATATAATGATACATCTGTCCCTGAACTCTAAACGTGTAGATTCCTCTGTTTCGTCTGCATAATTCTTTATCAAATATAACTCCAAATGATGTGAAAGTGAATTTATTATTGTACGTGCATGCATATGTACAAAACTTTTTAGACTCGACTGAATTAGAAGTGAATAATTGATAAAGCTCATCTGAAAATTGATTACGGCTCAACGCTATTGTCCCATCAACGCAACAAAAGCCGTTTGGTTCATGGTAAAATTTTCTTGCTCCACAATATTGGCACGAAAGCACAAAGGGTAAGTGGTTTGCCTCCAAAATGTCAGTTTGTAATATTCGTCTGAAAGAAGTACCAACTGATGAAGTTTTCTGAACACTGCCAGAGTTGCAAGTTTCTATTCTAGATAGAGTAGATGTGGTCCTATGTATAATGTTAACAGAAGTGTTAATATTTGACGAAGATCCGATTTCTCTTGTACAAATAATTTCATCATCGTTTGAATTATAAGATACATTGCGTTGAAATCTTGTTTCTGTTTGTTTTTTCTTACTTCTGCATTGTTTCAGTTCAGCATACCTCTGCCGCTTTTTTTGACGTAGTTCTTCTTTCTTCTCCTCTGATTGAGTAGCGTACCAATTTTTTTTTTCCAACACCATTTCCAGATTCTTCAAAATTTATTTTTAAAGAATTTTAGATACAAATTAGTGAAGATACAATTTATGAAATTTTAATGTTCTATGTAATAAGATCGGCTTACCAGTTAGCATTCTTAGAACGAATCACAAATTTTGTAGGAATTTGACAGACTAAGAAGACATAAATAACAACTTGTTAAACACGCAGACATACAAAACAGAGAAACGAATATCCAAGGAAAGGAAAAAAAAAAAAAACAAGCTTGCAATTATGTATCTCTAAAGCATAAAGAAATATTATATATAAATAATAGCATATGATTAACATTCATATCAAACCAAATATTAAATAACAATCTTATTGATTTGTAAAATAACATAGACAAATGAATTCATAAAATAATACAAAATAAATAGAGGAACATTTATTTATATGGATAATAACAAAACATACCTGGAGATAGAGGACAAATGAAAGATCAGTGGAAAATGAGGAGATCACGACCCAGCAAATCGAGGAGCACAAAGACAACGACACATGCAACAACTTTGTTGTAAATGAATATATTATAAAACATCACACAACCACTCTGATAATATATTATTATTTATTAAATAAGACTATATTAACATATCAAAAATTAATCTGTTAATAACGTTAATATAATTTAATTTGTTAACACTTATTTATTAAAATTTTAATAAGATTTTTCATATTATGAATCTTTCAATTGGAGGGAATTGCTGCTAGATGCTTTTTTTTTAGCATATCTTTCTCTCTGTTTTCTACGGAGTTCTTCCTTTTTCTCTTCTGGTAAATCTTTATACGGGATATTCTCCGCTCGTTGTTTTCTTTGATCTTAAAAAAATAGTCTCCAAACTTAACTTTTACAAAATTAATATTACTATTTCAAAAAAAATGTTACATAACTTATTAACACAATCTTACCACTTCTCATTATGTTAACGAAGCAAATGATTCTTCTAAAAGTTGGATACTGATCAACACAACCAAAACTAAATGAATAAATAAGAATTGCTTAATGCGAAATCCATATCTCCATGATGCATTTTAAATGCTATAAACAATTTTGTTGATTCATATGTTGAAAAATACATACAACCAAATTATTTATAATTTAAATCAATAAGGAAATGAAGATAAGAAAATAACACATAGAATGAAAAAATATCATGAAAATGGAACTTATAAAAAACATAGATCGATATCACATATCAAAATTCTTGAATAAAATATTTTTCAAAATTAATTTTCCATTCAAAGCAAGGATCCACAAAAAAATTATAAGTAGAGACCAGCAAAAAGAGATATATAATATATATATATATATATATATAAAAAAGCACTTACAGGTCTTGAAATGAACAATAGAGAGTCTTTTATATATTTAGATCTCTTGATGAGGACAATTCCTGTTTAGACACAAAAGGCATTGTAAGTTTTAATTGTATTATATATATATATATACACAGGCAGATTATGTGTAGGCAGATTTTCCTTACCATGAAGAAAGAAATAAAACTAAGGAAATATGTACCTTTTGAAACAAAAACCGAATCAGCAATACGAGACGAAGTGAACACAAATGAGCCATAAAGACCGTTTTAAGGTGCCTATTGTCCTCAATCATCCAGATGTCCTATCACGCTGCAAAATTACTGCTGCAACCAAATCTTTTTGCAGATTCATGATGATTTATAATCTATTACTGTATACCTTTAGTCATATTTGTATGATGTCTACCCAATTATTTGACACCATTGTTTTCATTACAGAAGACAAAATTTAGTGAAAGATGGCTCGTGCATGGTCTATTATTAGCGCGCATGCATTTTTTCTTGTGTTTGGTATTTTTTTAAAAGTGCGATATGATTCTTGAAAGTAAATAAAATCATATAAAATGTGGAAAATTTCCAAGTGTTGAAAATTTGAAATTGTCCATACTACCACTTACCATCTCAGAAAAGAATCAAGTAGTCTTTTATATTTTTTTTAATGTTTTTTTATTAATGTGCATACATCATTTTAAATGACTATATATATTTAAGTGATTAATTTACAAATGAGTCACGTCAATAAATAAGACCAAGAATACTTTTATTTAAAAAGATGAAATGACATGCTCAAGTTGCTTGAAGATGGAAGAAGCACGTCTTTTTACCGAGCTTAAAGTCTCTTGTTTTTGTTTGGTTATTGAGTAGTCAGCAGTCTAACCATGTGAGTAGAAGAAAATGACAACACTCATCTCTCTCTCTTGAAGTCTTCCTTTTATCTTTATGTCGATCGTTCGATTTTCTTCTTGATAAGATTGCTAAATTTCTTAATCAATACATTAATAAGAAAGAAAAAAGCGCGTAAGGAACAGATAATAAGACTGTTATGAGTTAACTATCAACCTCCTCTTACCCTTTTTTTTTTAAAAGCGCCCCCTTTGAATGTCAAAATCAGCCTAATTACAGCATCGATCTATGGGTTTCTTTGAATGGGGATCGATATACATATCGCAAACACTTGCATCGATCGACATGACATGATCATGAATTTGATGGCATAACTTAAAAATAAATTGTTGTTAATAATACATATATGCAGATATAATAATTGTAATTATATATGTAACCTGATCATGATGGCCGTTATTGATCATCCCATTAATTAAGTTAGTTAGCTAGCTAGCTAGCGCAGGCCCTAAATGCAAATTGCAAGTGTATTTATGGATGACAAGGATTTGCGAGTATATATCGTCATGCTAGTAGCTTAGAAACTCACCAATTCATGCACAACCAGGATTAAGCAAAAACCCACTTCACCCATCACTACAAGAAAAATAGCTTTTTGCGACCAATTTATAGCCGCGATTAGCATGAGATTTGAGACTTTATCAAAAGTTTTTTATTTTTTATTTTTCAGTAGTGCAGTCAAATTCTGCTTGGAATTTCCAAAAGACAAAATTTAGTGAAAGATGGCTCATGCATGGTCTATTATTAGCGCGCATGCATTTTTTCTTGTGTTTGTTATTTTTTTTAAAGTGCGATATGATTCTTGAAAGCAAATAAAATTATATAAAATGTGGAAAATTTCCAAGTGTTGGAAATTTGAAATTGTCCATATCCTAAAAGACTACCACTTACCATCTCAGAAAAGAATCAAGTAGTGTTGCTCATATTAGACATTTGAAAGTTTAATTATAGGTTCTGCGTCTAAAAAGATTTTGAATTGAAAAAGTTGCGATATATTACCCAAAGGTTTATTTTTCTTCAATTGTTTTTGGCGTGTGTTACCCACCATGATGACAAAAGGGATCCTTTAAAAGCTTGCTATTGACATGTTACCTAACGTCTCTTAATTGATACATAGCTCTATTATTTTTTTTTTTAAATCCTACTTTAATAGGTTTAGAGACTATAATTTGAAAGAAAGAGATTAAGCTTAATCCATTGTTTAATTAACAACATGTCATATCCTCAATCCAATCTCTTTCTTTCGAGAAGACTTTTTCTCTCGGCCTCCGCGATTAGCATGAGATTTGAGACTTTATCAAAAGTTTTTTATTTTTTATTTTTCAGTAGTGCAGTCAAATTCTGCTTGTAATTTCCTGCTCAACTTCACATTCCATGACACATGTTTGACGACTATGAAGTATTTGCACATTGCTTTAACTTAAACAGTGATCTGTACCTTTTATGTCTGAGAAGAAATTATGCCGCTCAGTGTTTATTGCTGAGCATGCCGCCCTTAGTGTTTTTCTTTCTTTTTTTTATATAATTTTTTAATATATTTAAATATTTTTAAAAAATAAAAAAATCTACCAATATATTTAAAATTATTTTCTTAATTATTAAATAAAAAAATTAAAAAAAAAATTGTGACTAATGACCACTTTGAAAAGGCAAATAGAGAAGATATACAAACATTTTCTAATAATAACTTTAGTATAAAATAATAAGATAATGATATATTTACTCATTGTACAAATTGTGATTTTCATCCAGAGGTTTCTCGGTCGTCCAAGAGTCATGCGGGAAGAAGCGTCGAAATCCCCAAGTCCTCTTTCTTCCTCCTCCTTATTTTCCTTTTTTCTCAATTTTACACTTTTATCCTTCTTGTCACTTACCGCGTGATTGTTAAGGTTCTTTTTCTTTTTCTTTTTTTTTTCACAAAAGAACTTTATGAAAAATGAATTAAATTTTACATTTCACATTTATATAATCCAAGACCAATATTATAAAGCAGGCATTTGCTTTTGAAAAAACTTTAGAAACACAAAACCCGACACAAGCTAATGTACTTAAACAAGTGCAAAACTAATCACCCAGTATAATAAATAAAATTCTTGATTTGTAATATATTTGTTAAGTCTTTTTAAGGTTGAGATCAATTTGAGGAAAATATGCACAATCATCTCAAACTATAACAGTATCTGTTGCAATCATCTCCTAAACTATCAAAAACTTGTAATGGAGTCCCTTCTCCCTTTAAAATAGTCCAAATTAGCCCTAACAATTTAAAAAAATATATAATAATATAAAATAATAAAAAAAAGTAAGGAACCCACAAGAAGGAAGATATGTTTGCTTTGATTACGGAGGACAAGCCGGGACCAACATTGAATAAGGACTTGTCATCTACTTTCCAATGACAATTCGAATCCACACGTCTAATATCAGTTATCCAGTGCACTATCACTATTGATAAAAAAAATTTTAATATACGTAATCCCTGACATCACTTCGGTGGAAAAAATCATTTAGCTCGATTCTTTTTCATCCATGTAATTTGGCACCATTGAGCTTCCTTTTATTGTTGCATTGAGACTAAAATGAAGTTTATTGTTTCATCTGCTAAAATGAAGTTTTTGCTATTCTGGGAGCACTAAAACATATCAATAATTTGTAGAAGCAGATAATAGCACAAATTGATTAAGAAATGTGTTGATTACATATAACATAGCAAATTACTTCATTTTAGTACACTGCAGGTAGAATTCCATGCATATTATGCAGTAGTCATCAGTTCATCTTCAATTATGTTATTACTACAATAGATGGCAAAAGTTCAAAATGTCCTAAAATAAAGAACAAAAGAAATAAGTACATCTCATTCAGTATACTGAAGCAACTGAGGTTATTCATGTGAATCAACCTGTTTAGAAGGAGACCAGCAACACTGTCATGATTGTTGATATCTTGATCCACTGGAATTTTTCCAAATAACAAGCAAAGATTTTACAAGTGAATTGTAACTAAAAAATTTGTAAAATGACAAGCTTCAATTGGGATTTAGAGAACATTCATGGAGGAGATGAATGAAATTATTAGATCTAAAATATCATCTCTTAAATACAATTAGTATTTCAGATTCATATTACAGTTTTGTAAGAAATTGTGCATTATTAAAGGAGAAATAAAATGGAACACATAAAAGATCTAACAGAAGATAGAAACACAAATATGAATATTTGTGAAGTATTATTTTATTATCACAAAGCAAAATTACAGAAATTTGAGGCTCTTTGCCTCAATTTTTAAACGCTCTTGCTCTTCAAAAATCTGCATGCCTTTCCTATCTAAAGGAGTAGCCACTCGAAAAGAAGAGTTAAGCAAAGATTTTAAATCTCTGTTCTCTCGCTTTAGTGCTTCCATCTTCATGTTGGACTCCATAAGAAGCCTCTGAAGGATAAAAATATTCTCGTGAAGTTTGTCAACCCCATCAGTCCTAGATTGTAGTCGCTGAGAATATGCGACAAGGGTTGATGAGTATCGGGTACCAAAACTCACAAGGTCGTAGATAATTTCATTATCTGACTTATTAGTCAGATCATCATTAGATTGCATTATAGTACCTACGGAAGAAGCAGAAACAATTGGTGAACGAAGTGCAGAATACCTCATATATTGGTAATGAGAAGATTGTCAAGCCATTGCAAAGTGAGAAAGCAGAAAGAGATTACAGAGTAAGAATGCAGACTAAATTTAGAAAAGTGAAGAAGATGAGATGCGAAAGAAGATGAGCTAAATAATTCTTTTATAGAGAAAATTATGACAGAATATCACTCTATTGCTTCATAACATCTTTCATGAAACATCTCTCTACAAGAGACAAGAGATGTAGCATCATAGCTGCGGCGCCTGACAGATACAGAAGAGCGATGTAGTATCATAGCTGCGGCGCCTGACAGCTACAGAAGACCTGTAAGAATCTTACGGATCAGAGTTGTCTGGTCTAAAATAGAGGGTCACCGTTTTTGTTGAGAGAGAGAGAGAGAGGTTAACAGCTTAATTTTGATGAATTCTTTACTAAGTATGTTATTTAGAAGAACACTTCAAGTATATCATTTATGTTTTTCTAAAGCAATTGAGAGTTTACCACTGAAACCGAAGATGTTAGACATGGGTACAGCTGAAAAAATCATGGGAGGTCGAATCCGCACCGTTTTCTATCAGAAAACCCTCCAAACAGAGCAAAAAAGAGAAAACCAAAGAAGACAACGGCCAAAATCTCTTCGTACAGAGCTTTATCAACAAAAACGGAAACCCACATGCAAATTCTATGAGATAAGGCAAAACAAAGTAGAGAAAATAAGTGAGAAGAAAGAGAAGGTGAGGAGCGAAATGATAGGAGTCGGGGTGGGTCAATGGAGAACAGTTTTATTTCGTGAGAGGAATGTGGGAGGTTTGTGTACGTGACAATACACACAAGAGAAACCCACATGCAATGTGTCTGTGCTGAGAAATGGATTCTCTCCCACCAAATGAAAACCAGGCGTCCTTAAAGCGGTTTTCGATTTTACTTTTTGGTGAATTACGACTTGTTTGGATGCTCGACTAAGTATGTCTTCGATACAAAATTATATTATATTATTATAATTAAATATATCTGATGCGAGTTGGGGAATGATAATCCAATTATAACATATATTAATGTGCAATACTGTACGCATCTAATCTTCCCCAGCTGTCCAATTAGAATTTCTGATTCCATATGGCGTAGGCAAACTTAATGAAATTGAATTCATACCTCACAAGCAATCTAGAGAGAGAGAGTAGGTGAGTGGTTGCTTTCATTGGAGAAGCATTATTGTCAAACTTAGGACAAATTGCTTTTATAGTTTTTGCTTTGAAACAGGAAAGAAATGTAAGATAAGGAAAAGGATCCCACAACCCTTGCAACCGACCCTACTCACTTACTATATTAATACAAACTGATATTTTTCTTAAGTTTAACATTTTATATCATGTATAAAATACAAACTGATTGTCAAGTTTCAATAAAAATATCATATAAATATAAATAGTTTCAATAAATATGTAATTTATTATTTAATCTTAATTGTTGATATTTTTAGCTTATATAGGTACGAAGAAGATAGATTCCATTAAGTTATAAGGATATGATAAATATAGTATTTTATGCAAAAGCATAAATTTAATATTAAATACTCATTCATCTCTTATTTTTTTTATTCAATTAAAAAAAACTACATATTTTACTTTGAAATATTTTTTACAATTTTTATTAAATATAATAATAAATTCACATAAAAAATAAATAATTTTTTAATAATAATCATCACTTTTTTTTAAAGTAATTATACGATAATATAAATTATCTTATTCAATAAATAGCCTCTTCCACTATAAAACCGGCTGAGCCTTCAGCCATCATCTTGATGTGAGTGGCTATTAATATGCCAACAACTAACTTGACTAAATTGCAAGACCATGTGAGAAGTTAAGAAATGCAAAACAAGCCAGGAATGGATAAAAAATGTCAAAACGTACCTTGTTTTAAGATTCTCGGAATGAGCAAACACGATAATGACGTATATCATTATCTATTTTGATGATTGATGTTTGTCTGAATTGGTTTAATTTCAAAGTACTTTATCACGTTTCAAGATGTAGGTCCCTCATGTATAAAATACAAACTGATTGTCAAGTTTCAATAAAAATATCATATAAATATAAATAGTTTCAATAAATATGTAATTTATTATTTAATCTTAATTGTTGATATTTGTAGCTTATATAGGTACGAAGAAGATAGATTCCATTAAGTTATAAGGATATGATAAATATAGTATTTTATGCAAAAGCATAAATTTAATATTAAATACTCATTCATCTCTTATTTTTTTTATTCAATTAAAAAAAACTACATATTTTACTTTGAAATATTTTTTACAATTTTTATTAAATATAATAATAAATTCACATAAAAAATAAATAATTTTTTAATAATAATCATCACTTTTTTTTAAAGTAATTATACGATAATATAAATCATCTTGTTCAATAAATAGCCTCTCCCACTGTAAAACCGGCTGAGCCTTCAGCCATCATCTTGATGTGAGTGGCTATTAATATGCCAACAACTAACTTGACTAAATTGCAAGACCACGTGGGAAGTTAAGAAATGCAAAACAAGACAGGAATGGATAAAAAATGTCAAAACGTGCCTTGTTTTAAGATTCTCAGAATGAGCAGACACGATAATGACGTATATCATTATCTATTTTGATGATTGATATTTGTCTGAATTGGCTTAATTTCAAAGTACTTTATCACGTTTCAAGATGTAGGTCCCTCATGTATAAAATACAAACTGATTGTCAAGTTTCAATAAAAATATCATATAAATATAAATAGTTTCAATAAATATGTAATTTATTATTTAATCTTAATTGTTGATATTTTTAGCTTATATAGGTACGAAGAAGATAGATTCCATTAAGTTATAAGGATATGATAAATATAGTATTTTATGGAAAATCATAAATTTAATATTAAATACTCATTCATCTCTTATTTTTTTATTCAATTAAAAAAAACTACATATTTTACTTTGAAATATTTTTTACAATTTTTATTAAATATAATAATAAATTCACATAAAAAATAAATAATTTTTTAATAATAATCATCACTTTTTTTTAAAGTAATTATACGATAATATAAATCATCTTGTTCAATAAATAGCCTCTCCCACTGTAAAACCGGCTGAACCTTCAGCCATCATCTTGATGTGAGTGGCTATTAATATGCCAACAACTAACTTGACTAAATTGCAAGGCCACGTGGGAAGTTAAGAAATGCAAAACAAGACAGGAATGGATAAAAAATGTCAAAACGTGCCTTGTTTTAAGATTCTCGGAATGAGCAGACACGATAATGACGTATATCATTATCTATTTTGATGATTGATATTTGTCTGAATTGGCTTAATTTCAAAGTACTTTATCACGTTTCAAGATGTAGGTCCCTCAACTATTTTTGTATCTCTCCGATGATTGATATTTGTCTGAATCATCGTTGGCTTAATTTCAAAGTATTTTATCATGTTTCAAGATGTAGGTCCCCCAACTATTTTTGTATCCCTCCTCTGTCTCAACGTCTGCATCCACTCTTCATACCTTCAAGATTTGATTTCAACATTCTTTTATATCGGTGATCATACAATGAGTCTCGTATACCACATATTTTATATTTTTATTTTTTAAATGCTTTTTTAAATTTTTTTAGATTTATTTTTTAAAATTAATTTAATTTTTTTATTTATTATTCATATACTAAAAAATTAATAAAAAATAAAAAAATAAAAAAATAGATGATATGTAGTATATTGAATGATGGATTTATATTTAAAATTATATATATATGCGGGAGCACATGCAATTTTATTTTTTATTTTTTTAATTCTCTCATCTGATACTATAAGAAAAAAAATATTTTAATCTATATATGGTAACATCCGAAAATAATTAACATATATGTGATCTCTCATTTGCTAAAACATTTGTATTTTTCTTTGAAAGTCATCACCAACTCTTGCACTCATGTCTAAAATAAAAAACCCATTAGGCTTTCCTAAGCAAACAAATGAAACATTGGTTATGATAAACAAATACATAAAAAACAAGGCACGAAGTTGAAATTACTGTGATCTTTGAGCCAATCGGAGTAATATTCTCATTCCCCTGCAAACAAAAATCACAGAACATATCATCAAATCCATAAAGAAAATAATACATAAATTAAAAAAGTGCAGAGAGAGATCAACAGAATAAAAGCCACATATGCTTATATGCATATGATCCGATAGATCATTTTCTCACAGAAAATAACCCCAACAGAAGGAATCAAAATCATACGGATGTCCATCACACCAAAAAAAAAAAAAAAACCCCAAAAACATTGAACAAAATCTTCCGATTTTGATGGTTCAGTAAAGTAATCATTCAAACATTCGTTGTTTTAAAAAAAGATTTTGAAAAAAAACTTAGCTTTGGGAAGATCCATCGGTATTCTTCTTCACCGACCTCTATTTCTCATTCAGATGGAGGATGGTATTTCTCTGCCTTTGTCTCCATCTTCGTCTTCGTCGGGCTGAGACCGGAGGCATGCGGGGTTGAAGTTGGAAAGGAGGATAGATGATCAAACCACAGGTCAGAGATCCAACGCGAGAGACCGTGCTTCACTGACGGAGGCAGTGGTGTCTCTGTTTTGCTTTGCTAGAGGCGAGGGTGTGACGGTGAAGAGGAATGAGAGAGAGAGAGAGAGAGAGAGAGAGAGAGAGAGAGAGAGAGAGAGAGAGAGAGAGAGAGAGAGAGAGAGAGGTTTGTGAGAAATGGGTGTGAATGTCGAATAGGCAACAAGAACAAAGAAGAAGCGATAAGTTCATAGATGTGACGAAGACATTGGAACACGGAGGTGGAAATAAAAAGACCAAAACATTTGTCGGCAAAACAAAAATATAAGCAAACCGATCGAAATTTTGGAATAAAAGTAAGGGTAAAATTGGAAATGAAAATATTAGACGAAAAAACTGTAGCTCAAGCTATTGGCACTTATTAATAATAAGATATATATATATATATATATATATATTTTTATATGCTTGGTCTATTTCTAGCAGTTGGCATTTTATCTTGAAAGGATTGTCGTATATATTTAAACTTTACTCTCTGCCTATTTAAATGCACCAGATAAAAAAAAGGAACAAAATTCCAGACAACAAGGAGACTATGATCATGATGAAGAAGACGATGGAGGTCATAAAACTGGTAGGAACAAACGGACAAGAAGATTAATAGGCTAATTAATTCATCGAGTGAATATTGCTAGCTAGCTAGGGTCCATCATGGAAAAAGAAATTAATGGATGTTTTCCATTCTCTCTCTCTCTATATATATATATATAAAGTGTCTATATAACGGTCATTAACAGAAATTCTTATTTTTTCCTTAAAATTATTATTTTGCTTTAACACCGTTTGTAAAATTGGTGAGATCGATGTCGGGCGATACTTTTCTATCATTCTGTCCACATGTCCGTACACTACCTTTAATCTCATGGCGGCAGACAGCGACACCATGGGTATGGTGCTCACTTGGTTTCTCTGTCTTCTTGCAACGCACCCATAAGTAGAAACAAAGATTCTGGACGAGATGAAAGAGATTATTTTGATGAAAGATGACAAAAAGTGGGGGCGTTTTGGTATAAAAGATTTGGATAGACAGGTTTATCTCCATGTAGCCTTATGCGAGGCACTGCGACTGTATCCAGTGGTGGCTTTCGATCTGAGAATCGCAGTTGGACCAGATGTTCTTCCAAGTGGCCACCATGTTGGTCCGAGTACAAAGATTATAATCTGTCTATACGCAATGGAGAGAATGAAGGAAATATGGGGTGAAGATTACTTGCAATTGAGGCCGGAGAGATGGATCTTAGAGCAAGGAGGGCACAAGAGTAAGAAGAAGATAGAAGAAAGGGTAAAAAAAAAAAACCAGGCTTTGGTGGGTTCAATTTTTGTGCGACAACTCTAATTTGTAGAAGAAAAGAGACGAAATCCAGAAGAGGAAGAAGAAGGAGGGCAGTAGCGCATAGGAGAAGAAGAAAAGAAGCAGAAAACCTAAGGGATAATCAAAACGGTATCGTTTGATAAAAAGAGGACTGGGTTGAAAGCAAGCCCACGGGCTGGGCTTCACAAATCCAAATGGACTGGGCCCAAAACAAATAAAACCCACTAAAAACGACCTCTATCTAAAAAATACAAGTCCAATAAAATAAAAAGACACAAAAAATAGAAAAAAGACAAATAAAAATACTACAACTAAAAATTAATAAAATAAAACAATAAAGCCCAACAATGAAATAAATTAAAATAGAAAGCAATTTAAATACTAAGCAATAATTAATATCTAGAAAGTACTTCAAAATTATTTTTATAACTTAGTAATCACAAAATAATATAACGAAAATTACGTTAAATTTAAAACAAGAGAATCAATATTACTAATAAATAAAATAATGATTTAACTAAAATACATAAAAATACGAGATTTCACAAGCATGTTAGAAATTGTATTATTTAGAATACTAAAAACTGATATTGATATAGTGAAAAGGATGAAAACCACATGTGTATTCAAAAGTCAAAGAGTCTAAAAATCACGGTATGTATCTTACAATTTTAATTTAAAATTAATGTCTGATATAATTTAGAATTTAACACTATTCAAATTGAAATTAATATATTCAATGCATTTAAAGTGCTAGGGTATATGTTGAACTAAATGACAATACTAAAAAGCTAGCTTCTACTATGTTTAGTGAAGTAGGAGAACAGACACTTGGTTGTTCAGCAGTTGAGTTGATGGAACATGCTGGAGAGGTATCTTTTAAAATTTTATCCAAAATTTAAGTTTGGTTATAATGAGTTAATTAAAAATAGGTTTCTTTTATTAATTATGTAAAGCTATTCAAAATTTATTTTGTAGGAACATCGACCATATGTTAAAAGCGTTGTGGAGAAATTATTAAAAAAAAATTAGAAGATTCAAGTTTATGTAGATCCAAAGAAAGTGAAAGATAAAAAAATATAGGTATTTTAATATCCTCTCTATTAAAGCTATTGCCTAGATGACTAACACAAGAGGGGGGTGAATTGAGTTGTATTAAAAAAAATAATTATAAATCAAATATATAATATAAAATATAAACAAAATATGAAATAACAATAAATATAAAGAGTAAGGGTAAGAGAGAAGCAAACTCAGTATGTTAACGAGGTTCGGCCCCACTGCCTATGTACTCACCTTAAGCTACCCATTGAGGATTCCCAAATTCACTATTCAACCTCCTTCAGGTGGAGATAGAAACCTATTACACCTTTGAACAACACCGCTACAAAGGATCCGTGTAGAACACCCTCTACACTTGCAATCACCTTACACGTGGTGATTCAACTATTCCCCGTGTAGAATACTTTCTACACGCACAAGGGTTATACACACCTTTTTTCTGATACAAAAGCTGATAGTAGGTAGGTTATCAGAAAACACTCCTCAATGAGTGAAATAAGAACAATACAGCGCAAACTATATCTCTCAAAATGAACAAAGATTAAGGCTCAATGTTTAGAGAAGAGAGAATGAATGTTTTGAATGAATGTTGTATGCTCTTGGTGTTGTGAATGTGAAGCTCTCAAATGATCTATTTATAGGTATATAAGACTTCATATTCAAATTTAAAAAGATTCACATGTCAAAGACAACATCATTCACTTTTTCAAAAAATTCAAATAAAAGGTTCTTCTTTTTCAATTGTTAAAGACAATATCATTCATTTTTTTTCAAAAAAATCAAACCTAATATTTTACTTTTGGCATATGACAAAATGAGCACACTTTCCTTTTCAAAAAATTCAAACCTAATCTTTTACTTTTTGCATATGACAAAAGGAGCACACTTTCCTTTTCAAAAAATTCAAACCTAATCTTTTACTTTTTGTATATGACAAAATGAGCACACTTTACTTTTCAAATTTTTCAAACAAAATCATCTACCTTTTGTATAAGTCTAAAAAAACATCAATTACTTTTGAAAATATTCAAATAAAACATGCACATGTAAAAGATGACAATAAATCATCTTTAATATTTTCAAAGTTCAACCCTTTAATTAAGGCATGTACATGTAAAAGATGACAATCAATCATCTTTCAAAATTTTCAAATTTAATTTTCAAAAATATTCATGCACATGTGGAAAATGTATTTTAATGTTTTATGATAAAATATTAATTTTGAGCATTTATCATAAAAATAGGGACAATCTACTGTTAATCTCGCTGGCTTAGTAAGAAAACTTTTGACAATGTGTGTCCAGCATATCTTGTATTTCTTTTGACTAAATAAGATTTGAAGAGACAATAGTTTATCTTATTCTTTATGCTATATCTATAAAATCAGTCCTGAAGTTCATCCAATCCGCATCAAGTTTTCATCTCATCTCTATAACTCATCTGCATTCTTTCAGCATTCTCGTTTTAAGCCTTCTATTCTTTTCTCAATGACTCGTTCTTCTAACATTTCTCTAGATCCATCCATGAGACATTTTGCATCTCAACCTCCTGTCCTTTCTGCAGCTGCCATTGGTGTCATGTTGCAGCAAGAAAATAATTATCTGACTAATAAGTCAGATTCTGATACTATTTATGACTTGGTGAGTATTGGGACTCGCTACTCTTCCTCTATTGTTGCTTTTTCTCAGCGGCTACAAGCCAAAAATCACGAAGTTGAAAAGCTCAAAAAACAAATTGTTGTACTTCAATGAATTGTTCAAGAGTCTCACACAAGGGAATGAATCATTCGGCAGAAGAATAAACAGTTGAAATCTTTATTAGATTCTTCATTTCGCTTGCCGGTTCCCATGAATAAAAATGACATGAAATTGTATGAAGAGAATGAGCGTCTCAAACATGAGGTTAAGAATCTCAAGTTTATGTAAAAGTATTTAAAAAATTTATCTCTATTTTTATTGACTCTGGTCTATCTTTTAAGAGATATTCATAGCATGCATCATACCTATTTCTCTTCTGATCATACATAATCTATCTTCTGGTAAAGGTTTTGTGAAAACATCTGCTAACTGATTGTGTGTGTTTGTGAACTCTAATATTATATCGCCTTTCTGCACATGATCTCGAAGAAAATGATACCTTATTTCAATATGCTTAGTTCTAGAATGTTGTATTGGGTTTTTTGAAAGATTTATAGCACTTGTATTATCACATTTGATTGGAATGTGATTATACATGAGTTTAAAATTTTCAAGTTGTTGCTTCATGTAGAGAACTTGAGCACAACAACTACCCGCAGCAACATATTCTGCCTCAGCAGTAAATAGTGCAACAGAATTTTATTTTGTACTAAACCAGGAAACCAGTGCATGACCTAAGAAATGACATGCTCCACTAGTGCTTTTTCGATCTATTTTACAGCCAGCATAATCTGCATCTGTGTAGCTGATTAGATCGAAAGATGTGTGTTTAGGGTACCATAACTCTAGGTTAATTGTATCACTAAAATATCTAAGAATGTGCTTAACTGCAATTAAATGTGATTCTTTTGGAGATGATTGAAAGCGTGTACATAAGCACACACTAAACATAATATCTGGTCTACTGGCTGTTAAATATAATAAGCTACCAATCATACCTCGATATATCTTCGAGTCAACTGGCTTACCGGATTCATCTTTATCAAGTTTAGTTGATGGGCTCATTGGTGTTCCAATTTCCTTAGCATTTTCCATCCCAAACATTTTCAGTAATTCTTTAATATATTTTGATTGATTGATGAATGTCCCACTTTTTGCTTGCTTAATTTGCAATCCGAGAAAGAATGTAAGTTCTCCCATCATGCTCATCTCAAATTCTTTCTACATAGTCTTAGCAAAAACTTGACACATATTTTCATTAGTAGCACCGAATATTATATCATCAACATAAATTTGAATCAAAAGAATATCATCATTTTCATATTTAATGAAAAGAGTTGTGTTGATTTTTCCTCTTGAAAAACCTTTTTCAATCAAGAAACCACTAAGTCTTTCATACCAAGCTCTAGGAGCTTGTTTAAATCCATATAGTGTTTTTGTGAGTTTGAAAACATGATTTGGGGAAATATGATTTTCAAAACCTGGAAGTTGCTCAACATATACATCTTCATTTATAAAACTATTTAAGAAAGCACTTTTAACATCCATTTGAAAAAGTTTGAAATCTTTATAACAAGCATATGCAAGTAGCATTCGAATAGTTTCTAATCTTGCGACAGGTGCATATGTCTCATAATAATCGATTCCTTCTTATTGATTAAAACCTTAGGCTACAAGTCGAGCCTTATTTCTAGTAATGACTCCGGACTCATCTTTCTTGTTTCTAAAAACTCATTTTGTTTCAATAATAGTATGATTTTTGGGTCTAGGAACAAGTGTCCAAACATCATTTCTTTCAAATTGATTCAACTCTTCTTGCATAGCTAGAATCCAAGATTCATCAAGAAGTGCGTCATCAATATTTTTGGGTTCAATTTGAGATAGAAAAGCAGTATGATTGCAAATATTTCTAAGAGATGATAGAGTACTTACACCTTGCGAAGGTTTTCCCAAAATCTGTTCCACTGGATGATCTTTCACAAATTTCCACTGTTTGGTTGCATCTTGTATTAAATTTTGATGATCTTTCCTGATGGCTCCATTTTAAACTTCCTCTATTATTTTCTCTTTGTTGAGATTGAGACTTTCCGTATTATTTATACCTCCTGTTTCTTCATCAATAGATTTCTTGGAGAGTGAAGAATTAGATTCATCAAATACTACATGCATAGATTCTTGTACAGTCAAAGTCTTTTTATTGAATACTCTATAAACTTTACTATTAGTAGAATACCCGAGAAAGATACCTTAATCAGATTTTGTATCAAATTTGCCTAAATTATCTTTGTCATGCAAAATAAAATATTTGCATCCAAATACATGAAAGTAACCAATGTTGGGTTTTTTCTCATTCCAAAGCTCATAGGGGGTTTTATCTAACTTAGACCTTAGCATAACTCTATTTATAACATAACATGCAGTACTTACCGTTTCGGCCCAAAAATAACTAGGCAAGTTGTTCTCATTGAGCATTGTACTTACCATCTCTTGAAGAGATCTATTTTTGCTCTCTACTATCCCATTTTGTTGAGGAGTTCGAGGAGCATAAAAATTATGTACAAAACCGTTTTTATCACAAAATGTTTCAATATTTTTATTAAGAAACTCTTTTCCCCTATCACTTCGGATACTTGAAATAGTATAACTCTTTTCATTTTGAATTTTCTTGCATAACTTAGTAAAGGCATTATGTGCCTCATCTTTATAAGCAAGAAAGATGACCCAAGTATATCTAGAGAAATCATCAACAATAACAAATGCATAATATTTTCCTCCTAGACTTGCAACTCTATTTGGTCCAAAAAGATCCATGTGTATCAGTTGCAATGATCTAGTAGTAGAAATATGTTTCTTAGTTTTAAAAGAAGTTTTTGTTTGTTTACCAAATTGACATGCATCACAAATTTTGTCTTTAAGAAAATATGTTTTTGGTAAACCTCTCACAAGATCATTTTTTGAAAGTTTGGAAATAAGTTCCATGTTGACATGACCTAGTCTTCTATGTCATAACCAACTAGTTTCATTTTGAGCTGAAAAACAAATTGCATCTTGCGGGGTAATTTCTTCAAAATCGATTGTATAAACATTGTTACTTTTAAAAGTAATAAAACAAATATTACAATCATGATCATTCAAAATAATGCATTTATCCATTTTGAAAGTAACTATAAATCTTTTATCACATAATTGACTTATGCTCAAAAGATTATGTTTTAGACTTTCAACAAGTAGAACATTTTCAATTATGAGAGAAGATTCATTACCAATTTTACCTATTCCCACGATCTTCCCTTTCGAGTTGGCTCCAAATGTCACGTGTCCTTCTTCTTTAGATCTAAGATCAAAGAACTTAGTCTTGTCTCCCGTCATGTGTCTTGAACATCCACTATCTAAAAACCATTTGTTTTTGCTTGTCGAAAACTTCATGCATACCTATAAAAACAATTAAAATGATTTTTCTTGGTACCCAAGTTCTTTGGGTCCTTTATTTATTAGTATTAGAAGAAACAAGATTTTTAGGTACCCATATGGCCCTAATAGTCATTGTATAATTTCTTCTAATAGGACAAGTATGATAATTATGACCATTTATATTACAAAAATTACAAATAGTATGTGACATATATGAAAAACTTGAATGATTATAATAATATCCTTTTTTGACAAAATTATTTTTATGAAAAGAATTTTGAATATTAGTCTTTGATGTAGAATGATTATCAAAGAAATTTTTATAAGGTTTGTATTTTTGTTTTGGCATATATCCCAAACCTGCCTTGTCAAAAACACATCTTTGACTACCAAGAAGTTTTTCAAAATTTCTTTTTTCATTCGTAAAGTTTTCAACAATATTTTTTAAATCGATTTTCTTCTTATTCAATTCAAGATTTTCATCTTTCAAAATGATACTTTCTTTTCTTAAAATTTCAATTTCATTTGTTAAAGAAAAATTTTTCTTTTTAAAAGCAGTATATTTAATACCCAATTTTTTAAATTCCTTATAAACCTCTTCTAAAACATTTTGCAATTCTTCATATGAAAGATTTTCAATATTATCAAGATTTGTTACCTCAATGTCATCTTTAGCTATAAGATTAAGATTTGCTGATTCTTCATTACTTGCTTTACTATCTGAGCTACTTGAATTATCATCCCATATAGCTTTCATTGCTTTCTTGCTCTTGTTTCGATCTTTCTTTAGCAGAGGACAATCTGGCTTGATATGACCAGGTTTATTGCATTTATAACAAATTAAAGTGTCATTTTTACCTGAATCTTTCTTGGAAAACTTTTTGAAGGATTTCCTCGGAGGAGTTCTATTTTTCTTCAAGAACCTCTGAATTCTTCTTGTTATCATCGCAACTTCTTCATCTTTATCGTCATTTTCCTCATCTTCATCACTTTCACTTTCATGAGGAACAACTTTAAGTGCTAAACTCTTTTTTGACTTTCCTTCTTCTTCTCCTCTTTTCAATGTGTACTCATGAGTGATAAGTGACCCGATGAGTTCATTGACTTCGAGCTTCTTGAGGTCTCTAGTTTTAAGAATCACTGTAACTTTTGATTCCCAACGTTTTGGTAAAGAGTTGAGAAATTTTCTTACTATCTCCACCCTGGAATAAACTTTGCCAAGAGCTGTCAAGCTATTTATGATGTTAGTAAAACGAGTGTGCATACTAGAAATAGATTCATCATCATTCATCTTAAACATTTCATATTCATGAGTAAGAATATAAATTTTTGATTCCTTGACTTGCGAAGTTCCTTCATAGGTTACTTCCAAGTTATCCCAAATTTCTTTTACCGTAGCGCAATTCATTATTCTATTAAATTCATTTCCATTAAGAGCATTATATAATAAATTCATAGCAGTTAAATTTAAAGTATAAAGTCTATCGTTTTCACGATCAAACTCTTCTTTTTCCTTTTTGACCTTTACTCCATCAACCACTTTTGTTGGAATATAAGGTCAATTTACAATACATTTCCAGATTTCTCTATCTTGAGCTTGAAAAAATATTCTCATTCTAACTTTCCAGAATGAATAATTATCTCCACAAAAGAGTGAAGGCCGACTGCTAGATTGACTTTCACCAAATGAAGCTGCAATGTTAGCCATAAGATCTTAACTCAAAAGATAGTTAATCTTATAATAGAGCTCTTAGCTCTGATACCAATTGTTACTGATCATAGGCCGCACCTATGTCACCTAACAATTGTACCTACTAGACTAGCCGGCCACCGTCTCTACCGGTGCACCGTCACCCTTGGTCGGAGAGTCTTGCTTCGGTGACACAATCACAAGCAAGAGTTTCCATGAGTGATCTGCCTATATGAACAGTACAAGTCAACTAGCTCTGATACCAATTGTTGCCCAGATGACTAACACAAGAGGGGGGTGAATTGAGTTGTATTAAAAAAATAACAATTATAAATCAAATATATAATATAAAATATAAACAAAATATGAAATAACAATAAATATAAAAATTAAAGGTAAGAGAGAAGTAAACTCAGTATGTTAACGAGGTTCGGCCCCACTGCCTACGTCCTCGCCTCAAGTTACCCCTTGAGGATTTCCAAATTCACTATTCAACTTCTTTCAGGTGGAGATAGAAACCTATTACACTTTTGAACAACACTGCTACAAAGGATCCGTGTAGAACACCCTCTACACTTGCAATCACCTTACACGTGGTGATTCAACTATTCCCCGTGTAGAATACTTTCTACACGCACAAGGGTTATACACACCTTTTTTCTGATACAAAAGCTGATAGTGGGTAGGTTATCAGAAAACACTCCTCAATGAGTGAAATAAGAACAATACAGCGCAAACTATATCTTTCAAAATGAACAAAGATTAAGGCTCAATGTTTAGAGAAGAGAGAATGAATGTTTTGAATGAATGTTGTATGTTCTTGGTGTTGTGAATGTGAAACTCTCAAATGATCTATTTATAGGCATATGAGACTCCATATTCAAATTTAAAAAGATTCACATGTCAAAGACAACATCATTCACTTTTTCAAAAAATTCAAATAAAAGGTTCTTCTTTTTCAATTGTCAAAGACAACATCATTCATTTTTTTTTAAACAAAAATCAAACCTAATCTTTTACTTTTGGCATATGACAAAATGAGCACACTTTCCTTTTCAAAAAATTCAAACCTAATCTTTTACTTTTTGCATATGACAAAAGGAGCACACTTTCATTTTCAAAAAATTCAAACCTAATCTTTTACTTTTTGTATATGACAAAATGAGCACACTTTACTTTTCAAATTTTTCAAACAAAATCATCTACCTTTTACATAAGTCTAAAAAAGCATCAATTACTTTTGAAAATATTCAAATAAAACATGCACATGTGAAAGATGACAATCAATCATCTTTAATATTTTTAAAGTTCAACCCTTTAATCAAGGCATGCACATGTAAAATATGACAATCAATCATCTTTCAAAATTTTCAAATTTAATTTTCAAAAATATTCATGCACATGTGGAAAATGTATTTTAATGTTTTATGATAAAATATTAATTTTGAGCATTAATCCTAATTTCGAATTTTAAGAGATTTACAACATTACTCTATGATTTTAATGTGAACTTATTTCCTTCTTGCTCATGCTTGGTTCTTTGATGTGCTCGATTCCATTGTGTGAACAATTTGAGCTTGAAACTCTTTTATTCTTTGAATTTATTTGTTATCATCAAAATCCATGTGTAGATTTATAATCACATGAAACTTAAAACCTTGGGTTCAACAAAAGCAATGCAAGATGAGGAAAATGCTGGATTATCATCCTAAAATCAAAATTATCTCAAACAGCTTTCATAAAACTATGGGCGATATTTATTTATAAGATCATGCTATAAATTTTATTAATGCTCTTCTTTTATAATATATCACGACGTTATATCGTTAATTATTTAATTAACAAAAAACATTACATCTTTATTAATAAAAAATTAATTCTTAACAAAACAAATTAAATATAAACTAAGTAATCATATATTGCACGTTATTTTCATCTAATATATATATATATATATTATATTTTATGATAAAAATAACTTCATATTTGTCAATATATAACAATTTTATATACGTGTAAAGGGCACGCTGATTGAAGTTCTTAGCTCCCGGATTTGGTGTATATCGACTTCTCTGATTTGGTATAAATAAAAAAAAAAAAAAAAAAGGAAATTTGGAGTTTACTTAGAAAGTGAAACAAACATATCAACTTATCAAGTACTTCATTTGCATATAAATTAAACACACACTACCCTCTCGGTGGAATTAGGAATTAGCAAAACACTCACAATGCACTGATCCCTGCAGCTACAAAATGAATAGACCCACTTCTTTTTATCTTCATTTTTCTGTTTCCACTTATTTCTCCTCTCTCTCTCTCTCTCTCTCTCTCTCTCTCTCTCTCTCTCTCTCTCTTTTTGTTAATACGTTGATATTATATTAATATAAGAACAAACGTGACTACGTCAATGTAAATGAATCCCAACTACAAACAATAGTAATAATAAAATAATAATAAAATCTCTTTATTTCTTAACAAATATTCATATTATACTAATTAAGATTTATTTATTTTTTAATATGAATCAATTTCCATATCAATATCCATATATCCAATACTGAATATTTTGTTAATTACTTATATAATCAAGAGTTATGATACACACGTAATCATTTTTACAATTTTTTATATAATTATATTTTAAATCAAGAATATTTTTATAAAGGCGATATTATTTTTATAAAAATACTCCTCGCTTAATACAAGATTGTGTACAAAAAACAGTAAAAAGAATGGCATGCGTATCATTTTTAGTATATATAACCAAATCGATCGACAAAACAAAGATCTTGGCGATCGAATGGCACCGCCCATTACAAGACACATTCATATTCACAATATCAAAAAATAAAGTAGTCCTTGTTGACATGGAAACAACCTGTCGCCCACTTTCCAGCGAGGATGCTTAAATGTTATCACAGTGCAAATCTAGTAGCTTTATAATATTGTCAAATAGCAAATAGCCAGCTAATTCCAGTCTACAGATCTTTGATTTTTATTTTCTTGTTTGAATATGTCCAATTATATATGTTTTTATTTTCTCTGTCAGATGGATCGAATCATAAAATGTTAAAGATTTATTTTATACATTTAAATACATATTTAATTTATTTTATATATTTAAACATATCTCAATAGACTCACAAAATGTTATTATTTATAAATAAATTCAAATCATTTGAAATCATCTCAACAATTACACGTAACCTTAACAATGCCTGCAACCCGGTTAGTCCAACGCACATTTTGGGCTGATCCAGACTGACCCGTGCTTCACTAGTTGTCGAAACTGACCCGATCCGAATCAGTAATTTCGGGTCGGGTCTAACACTCGGTTTGTGGATATCCTAAACGTTGCAGAGCAAACCATTGAGGCAGGTACCAGCCAGCAAATTTGGGCGAAATATGTTACGACCTCGCGGAGACTTACATCCATTTCCATATATACTTTCTTCTACACTTTCCATTACAACCAGACCCATAAAAAAGATTACCCACCTCAATCTAACCCAGGAGAGAGATGGATATGGTGGTCACGGACGCCATTGTCGAGCACCTAAGCCAAGCCAGCGAGGTATGTAGTCCTCCTCATTGCCAAATCCAACCGTAAATCTGTGATTGACCCATTACTCTCTTGTCTATACAAGGCTACTCTCTCACACCTCACTATCTATCACTCTCTGTCTCTTTTTTATTATTATATACACAATCTGCAACAAGAGCGCGGGCAAGAGCTGAAGAGCATATTATACATGGCAAATATATTAAAATTTTAAGAACTCCCAGATTGTTCTCATCCAAACCAACCTGTGTTAATCTACCCTAGTAGCCCAACACCTAAGCATTCCCTCTACCTTTCCAATCTTGATGACCGTTCCTTAGGTTCTCCACTTTATAAGAAATTTGTGGGCTTGGATAGCTTGAAATATTCTCTTTCCAGAGTTTGGATTACTACCTATTGGCTAGGAGGCTGAGGGACAATGCAAAGGATGGTCAAAAGCTTAAGGTATATAGTAACGGAGAAGGTGTTGTTTTTGCCGAAGCTTTAATGGACATCAGTGGTGAAGGATTTCTCGAACTTTCCAAGAGGCCAAATAGCACTGGAGAAGACCGAGGGGCAGGGAAGTAGTTTTAAGATCGGGTTCAAAATGATGGCCCGACATTACTCGGGTTTAATGTTGTCAAAACCGATTGTAATATCAAACCGACTTTATCGGGTCATATTAATTTGGGTCTTACGGGTTGATCGGCTCTTCAGATTTCTTGCACAGCCCTACTTAACATTTCGAGTTATAGAGCATGGACCACAAGAGTTAAAAAACCACATAGAATATATATATATATATATATTAATATAAAATATAAAATATAAAATATTGTTTGAACAATAAGAATATATATGTAGGAATTAATATGAAATATAAACTATACAGTAACGTACAGTAATGAACTAATCTGCCATAAATAATAATGGTTAGTGGAGGTAGGTGATCGAGGGAGGTAATGATCGATCACTCAGCTTGGATTAAAGGAAAACATCATTATCAAAGTGGATGCCTATATATGACTATATTTTTTTCCACCAATGCTTGAACTTCCTAATGAATGAATAAAATATAGTTAACATTGTTCTGGCTTCATTTTCATGAGCAAAAGGCACGGATGGATATATCTTAGAATTAGAAGTGGTTTACACGTAAAGATTTTATAAAGAGATTTTAATTTGTGAGATTATTGATGAAATTTTTTACATACCTGTAGCATTGACAAGATAGGAATTCTCATAAAGTTACAAGTTTTAAAAGGAATGAGATTCTGTGGGCATGCAGCTTGTATTTAGCCTAGTGGCTTTAGATGATATAGACATATAAAGTTGATAATTAAACATGCCAACGTGTTGTTTATAATTATTAGCTCCTCTTTGGATTGGTCCGGCCGGCTGAAGTTGGGCGTTTAACAGCCTCCAATCACAACATGGCTGAAGTTGGGCATTCAACAGCCCCCAATCACAACATGCCGTGTATGAAGTTTTGCACTAGACACAATAAATCTGATTTTATCTTATTAAACCATACTATCAGTCTAAATTTGATGAAAAGGGCCTTCATCTTTATATTTGAAATCCAAACCACTACCACCTCGTGGAACTCAGAGCACCGTCGCATCAAACCAGGTCCGTCATCGCCACAGCCGGATACAACCTTCTCCACCATAGCAGCCATCGTCGTCACATATTACCCGTTGATCTTCAAGTTGTTATCCAATTGCAACCATTCATTGCATCATATAATGTAGTCCCTAACAAGAAAAGCTTCTTGCTTACTCCAAAATAAAATAAAATAAAAACACAAAAAGGAATTTCTTACCATCATTGTTGCCCCAAAATAAAATAAAAAAACGCAAAAGGGAACTTCTTACCATCATTGTTGCGCTATCCCTCCTCTATTCCTTCATATTTTTCTTGTAGGTCTCTTCTGCATGGCTCCTCTGCCATGCCCTTTGTTCTCAAATAAGACTAGATCGCCTCGAGAGTTGGGCATCGCAACTTCAAGATGTTGAACCGATTGACTCGACTTTATTTTTCTTTTTTTCTTTTTTTAGATCCCTCGTGTAACCACTTCACTTTTGATAGATGCGATTCAAAAATTTTTTTTTTTGAAGTTTTTTTCCCCGTTATATCATTGTAAGTTATCCTTGATGGAATGTTTCCCTCTCTACTTGTCTTATTTGACCTTGAAAATTGTAAAATTCAAGAGGAGATGGGGCTTCACAAATGCTGATGTTGGTTTTGCGAGAGGGTCTTTGTCGTCAACGAGAGATGTGGAGGGTGAGCTTCGGTGGAAGAGGAAGAGGAGAAGGAGGTTTTTTGCATTGAGGGAGTGGGACTTTCATCACAGCATTATCAACTGTATACAAAAATATAGAATGTGAAATAAAAGAGTAATGTGACACAAATTTATTGGCGAGTTGTTATTTGAATAATAACAGTATAGCAGGTGGAATTTTTTCCTATAATTATATATTCATGTTATCCAGATGATTAACATAAGAAGAATTAAGTTATATAAAGAGTAAAAGTAAGAGAAAAATAAACTCAGTATATTAATTAAATTCGGTTCCGCTGCCTATATCCTCGCCTCAAGCTACTCCTTGAAGATCTCCAAGTTTACTATTCAACCTCCTTCAAATGAAGATAAAAACTTATTACACATTTGAACAAAACCGCTACAAAGGATCCGTGTAGAACACCCTCTACACTTGTAATCACCTTATTCGTGGTGATTCAACTATTCTCTATGTAGAATACTTTCTACACATATAAGGGTTATACATACATTTTTACTGATACAAGAGCTAATAGTAGATAGGTTATTAGAGAACACTCCTCAATGAGTGAAATAAGAACAATACAACGCAAACTATATATCTCTCAAAATAATAAGGGTTAAGGCTCAATACTTAAAGAAGAGAGAATGAAAGTTTTTAATTAATATTGTATGCTTTTAGTGTTGTAAATTTGAAATTCTTAAATGATCTATTTATAAGCATATGGGATTTCATATTTAAATTTAAAAGAATTCATCTGTCAAAAACAATATCATTCACTTTTCAAAAAATTTAAATAAAAGTTTTTTCTTTTTCATTTGTCAAATACAACATCATTCACTTTTCAAAAATTTCAAATCTAATCTTTTTACTTTTCACATATGACAAAAGGAGTACATTTTATTTTTTAAAATTTTCAAACAAAATCATCTACTTTTTGCATAAGTCAAAAATAGTATTAATCACTTTTAAAAATATTTAAATAAAGTATGCACATGTGAAATATGACAATCAATTATCTTTCATATTTTCAAAATTTTCAAACAAAATCATCTACTTTTTACATAAATAAAAAAGAATATCAATCACTTTTGAAAAATATTCAAATAAAGCATGCACATGTGAAAGATGACAATCAATCATATTTAATATTTTCAAGATTCAAATATTTAATCATGTTATGCATATGTGAAAGATGACAATTAATCATCTTTCAAAAATTTCAAATTTAATTTTCAAAATATTCATACACATGTAGAAAATGTATTTTAATATTTTATGATAAAATATTAATTTTGAGCTTTAATCCTAATTTCGAATTTTTAAGAGATTTACAACATTACTCTATAAGCTTTAAGAACTTTTATGTAAATTTGTTTTCTACTTACTCATTCTTAGTTTCTTGATGTACTTGACTTTATTGTATAGATAACTTGAATTTGACACTCCTTTATTTTTTTAATTTATTTATTATCATAAAAATCTATACGAAGATATATAATTACGTAAAATTTAAAATCTTAGATTCAATAATTTACTACTATGAAAAAAAAGAAGGCGCCCCCATCTAGCTCCTAATCTTCAAGGAAGGGCGAGATCCTTTTAATAGAGGAGTTTTGTTACATACAAGTACAGTTATGCACTAATCTGTATATCAATATTATTTTATTTATACTTAACATTTAGATTAACATTATTTTCAATCAAATTTACTTTTTAACCAATCACATCATATTAATATATAGAATCAAATCTACTTTTTAATCAATCACATTATATTAATATATAAATTAGTACATAATTATATTTACAATTATATTTTTCTTTAATAGAGGACTCTCCCCATTAGGAATGACCTCTACTGGTCTACGATGCAGGCTCATTCGCTATCTCTCACATCATCATCAGAGAGGTCTAGCGACTCCCAATCTATCACATCGTACACTGAACATCTCCTTCGGTTGGATCAGATCCAATGAATGAATAATTCCACCAAAGTTCTGAGTTTGGATAAGTCAAAATATTAGTTTTGGTTTGAATCCATTTTGTATTTGATTCACTTCACAACTGCAAGTACCCACCAGGTAGGATGCTCGGAGGCCAAGCATTTCTCTCCTTAAAATTATCCCGAAGTCCAAACATGTAACTGTTGTGAAAAACGATGAAAGACAAAATAAAATAAATGCATTCAAGTCTATTACATAATATAAAATTAATCTGATTTACTTATGTCTAACGAGTCGTAGATGATTTTATTATATTAAAAACTCATAAAATACACTTTAAAATGAAATCTTACTTTTCAAAACAGTCACAATCGGCTAAACTGTTCATTAAATACATATAAAAATATTAATTTTTACTTTTTCGCATTATCTATTATAATAAAATGTCAAGTACGTCTCTAGTAAATCCTATATCTAATAGGATTTTATTATATACAAATACAGTCACGCACTAATCTATATATCAATACTGATTTATTTATATTTAAAATTTAAATTAACATTATTTTTAATAAAATTTACTTTTTAACCAATTATATTACATTAGTGTACAGATTAATACATAATTATGCTTGTAACTATATTTTTCCTATCTAATATTCACTCAAATGATCTGTTGAGCGAAACTCAAACAAATTCTCTACTAAAATTTTACTTGAACTATCTATTAAGTCTGTGCTCCCTGGTAAAAGTCTGTGCTCCGTAATACAAGCCAAAAAATCATAATGCATCTTTCTCATATCGAATCATCAAATCGAATTGATACACTAACAAAACCAACCTTAACAAATCCGACGGTAACAAAAGTAAAATCTGGGCGAAAGCATTGGGAAATCAGAAAAACAAAGTCCCGACAAGAAAATAACAAGAATCGTCCTTATTATGGTAAATATAAAAAGGGAGTCACTACAGTCATAGCTTTTTTCTTACTGTTAATTTATTTTAATGTATTTTTTTTCCTTTTATATATATTTTTTAAAAATTCACAATATCAATAAAAAACAAATACTTAATCACAAAATAAAAATAAAAAATAAAAAAACAAAAAAATTGCAACAGTAGCTGCCATATAAAAAACAGTAGCAGATCGCCCTAAGAGCCCCACGTCCATGTACTTATCGTATTGGGTCCCACCACCTGGCCACGAACTCCACGCTTAAGAAATTAAAATAAATCAATCAATAAACGGGAGCGATGCACGTTGTGGTCTCAGTGTTTTCCATATAAATCCATTCCTTCTTGGTTATGAAACTCATTATTGGACTCCAAACAAGTCCTTGTATGTTTCTCTGAGAGTAGGATTCACTGGTGTGGAGGACGGACTGAGTAAGACAGGGGAAGGGAGAAGGAGAGGCAGTGTGAGTTCGGAGACTACCTTTGAGTGCTGCATGTCACACGATTGCATTGAGACCTGTTGCCGTGGATTTGGAGAGCTTGTTAACCCCTTGCAATGGCCTCAACTCCGCAAAAAACGACGGCCTCTGCTTCTTCCTTTCTCGCCGACGGTCTTCCTTCTTCTTCTTCGTCTTCCTCCATTTTCCAGGACGCCACCGCTTCGGCTCTGGTCTCGGCCTCAGCAGCCAATGCCGAGCAAGATTGTAGCGTCGCCTCCACCGATTGCAGCAAAGATCAGCTCGGTAAGAACGTTGCCATGGCGTCAGTGATCCACGCCGTAAATTCACTTCCAGAACCTTCCGCCAATACCTCTTCCAAAAGTCCCCCTCTACTCTCTCTCTCTCTATATATATATATATACACACACACACAGACACTTTATTTTCTTTCTTACTTGTTCTTTGTTATTTTTATGAGAAATGGATCATCTTGGAGGTGTGTGTTGTTTATTAATGTTTCTGAGATTCTTCGAACGTATTTTTCAGGGTTAAATTGAGTGAGCTTTATTTCTGTTGGCCTTCGTATTTTCTTTTGCTTTTATGAGTTTTTCTATAAAAAATAGCGCAAGTAAAGAATAAGGAAGAGAGAGATTGGCGTGGTATTTCCGGAGTTAATTCTAATGTTTTAGTTAACTAACATATCCAATTTAGTTTACAATTAATTTTCTCTACAAATTTATTTCTGATACGAATCATATCATGTAAACGAATGAAACAAAACTAGTTAATACTCTGTACAATACCTTCTCTTTAGGGGGTAGTAGACTCTACAGGGTACATATAGATTTTACTCATGTATAGCATTTTGTTCCTCTTCTCTCTCTCTCTCTCTCTCTCTCTCTCTCTCTGTTATTATTCGTTTTTTGTTACCCTCTCAGCTCTAGTTCAGTTCCAATCTTGATGCTTCATTGTATTTGCGGCCGCCTTATACTCTTGATTGAAAGCAGTTGTCTCAGCTTCTGAATTTCTAAAAGCAATTTTACAAGTTTCTTGCCTGTTTGTTGCTTGCTTCTAGCATATTTTAAAAAAATATGCAGATATTTTCTATTCTGAACCTGAATGTTCCTGATTATATCCCAAATTATAACTAATGCAAATGCGAAGCTGATAATGATGCATCCCTATCTATTTCTTCTGGATGTTCTTGATGAATTTTGTACTGTGACTGTATCCCTTTGTTTTATTATCACGCAAACTGCTAATATGATCTTTCCCAATTTACTGATCACTCAAGTTTGTTGCATTTGATGTGTAGGGATTCCGACTATGCTGAGGGCTCAAACAAAACATCCTTTCGATCCTTTATCTGCCACTGAGATCTCAGTGGCAGTATCAACTGTCAGGGCAGCTGGAGCCACACCAGAGGTTGTGAATGCACTATTGATTGTTTTTTTTTTTTTTTCCCGTATAATAATCTGTGATGTTTACTTTGAACGTGGTGAACTCATCGATTTTGGTCCTTTCAGGTCAGAGATAGCATGCGCTTCATAGAAGTGGTTCTGTTTGAGCCAGATAAACACGTTGTTGCTCTGGCAGATGCATATTTCTTCCCTCCTTTTCAACCGTCTTTAGTTCCAAAAACCAAAGGCGGCCCAGTGATCCCTAGCAAGCTCCCACCCAGGCGAGCTAGACTTATTGTCTACAACAGAAAGTCAAATGAGACAAGTGTATGGGCTGTTGAGTTATCAGAAGTACATGCTGTAACCCGCAGTGGACATCATAGGGGAAAAGTTATTTCATCACGATTTGTTCCAAATGTTCAGCCTCCAATGGTAATTTTCTTTCACCACATTTGAGCCTGTAGTATATACCTGTATTCTTTGTTCACTTTGGGTAAGATCATTAACGTAGGACTGGAGTTTGAAATTCTGTATTACTTACTGTCAACTGAACTCTTATGCTTCTGAGGAACATGGAGCAAAAGCATTGCAATTGTTGGTTTTTCCCCTTCCTTTTCTGGTCATTACAACTTTTGATGCTGATTTACATGAGTTAAAAATGGAAGAGCTATGTTGATTTAACATAAATGCTGGTATTAGATTTATGTGAAATCTGCGGGATGTCTTCTTTGCAATTGTGGTGGTAAACTTTCAACATTCATTTTGCTTTCATATGGTTCAGCTAGAGGCAAGTAACTTTTGCGGATTCTTTTCTAGGGGGATTTTGGACATTTGGGTAAGGGGTGTCGGGGAGAGGGAGGGGTATGAGGTTTTGTTGGTCGATAGACTGAAGATTGGTTCTAAGGTGGGGTAACGATGGTTTGGCCTGGCTTAGGTTACTTCAAGCTTAGTATGTGCTACATATAAGCTCATTCTAACCACAACTTGTTTAACTAGTAGGCAGGTTGCGTTTGGATGCTGAGGTGATCTTAGATGATCTGAGTTGATTTGTGAATAGTACTGTTTTGTGGGTCTCATTAAGATGTATTTAAATGTAAATAGGTTGAGATATGTATTTGAATGTATGAAGTAGGTTAAGATGGGTTTAACTTTTTCATAGGAAGTTAAAAAGTAATGAGTCCCATCAATGATTGGTTTGAGATAAATTGAGTTGACTTTAATATTTAAGGTCAACCAATGTGCAGGAATTGGATTTTCATAATTTTACTCTCTCCTGATACAAATCTGACCGATAAATCCACAGAAAAGGATAAAAGAAAGCCAATTTTGGTTGGGTTTTGTTTTACCGGGTTTTGGTCTGAACTGCTGGCTCTAGATTCAAGTTTGCTCCACAAAATTCTTTTTCCCCGATATACCACTGTAATTTTCTAGAAGGCATGTAGCACTTTGTTTTTGGCATACTTATTCTTTGATGTTGTTTTTCTTGATATCATTCAGGATGCTGTAGAATATGCTGAATGTGAAGCTGCTGTCAAAGACTTCCCCCCATTTAGAGAGGCAATGAAGAGGCGGGGTATCGAGGACATGGATCTTGTGATGGTTGATACATGGTAATTTAAATTCAAAAGCCAGTGGTTTCTGCATGTTCTATTTCAATAAGCAATTGATTTTTGCAAACTCTGTTGTTAACTTTGCTTTTACACATTCTCTATGTAGGTGTGTTGGTTATCACAGTGAAGCTGATGCTCCTTGCCGAAGACTTGCCAAACCACTTATTTTCTGTAGATCTGAGAGTGATTGCCCTATGGAAAATGGATATGCACGCCCAGTTGAGGGTGTCTGTGTACTTGTTGATATGCAAAACATGGTGGTGATTGAGTTTGAAGACTGTAAATTCGTGCCCCTACCTCCAGCTGATGCACTGAGGAATTATACTGCTGGTGAAAGCAGAGGTGGTGCTGATCGAAGTGATGTAAAGCCTTTACAAATTACCCAGCCTGAAGGTCCGAGCTTCCGCATTGATGGCTACTTTGTAGAATGGCAGAAGGTAGATGTTATTTTGCCAGACTAGGTTGAGTAATTTTTGTTGTTCTAAGTTCAGAAACTTACTCAGAACATCTATATTTTGTTATGGTTGCCAGTGGAATTTTCGTATTGGTTTCTCTCCTAGAGAGGGTTTGGTTATATATTCTGTTGCATACATTGATGGTAGTCGAGGACGAAGATCTGTGGCCCACAGGTTGAGTTTCGTGGAGATAGTTGTGCCTTATGGAGATCCAAATAATCCACATTACAGGAAAAATGCCTTTGATGCAGGGGAAGATGGCCTTGGAAAGAATGCACACTCTCTTAAGAAGGTTTATAATTGTTACTCATTATATTTGTTTGTGACAACATACAATTTCTATTGGTGGAACTTGATTGGTTTGAAACAAAACTACTATGTACAGGGATGTGATTGTTCGGGATATATCAAATACTTAGATGCCCACTTCACAAACTTCACCGGAGGTGTTGAAACAATTGAAAATTGTGTATGTTTGCATGAAGAGGATCATGGAATTCTATGGAAGCATCAAGATTGGAGAACAGGCTTAGCAGAAGTACGAAGATCTAGACGGCTTTCAGTGTCTTTTATATGCACGGTGGCTAATTATGAGTATGGATTTTTCTGGACCTTTTATCAGGCAAGTTAAATATCCAGATTTTTTTAATGCAAAATCTAGTATGCTTGCATTTCTATAAATGTCGATTAGACCTGTATGTCATCTTTGAACTGAAGGAAATTCTGTAAAATTGTAATACAAGTGGTGCAAAAGTAAACTGAGAGCGCATAACATGTTCTCTGGCATGATGGTAAAAACATTGGCAGTTCCCTTTGATGTGCAAGTTATACGCTGTTACAGGATGGAAAAATCGAAGCTGAAGTTAAACTTACAGGAATTCTCAGCTTAGGAGCATTGCAACCTGGAGAGGTCCGAAAGTATGGTACAATGATAGCACCGGGTTTATATGCACCTGTTCATCAGCACTTCTTTGTTGCTCGTATGGACATGGCTGTAGATTGCAAACCTGGTGAAGCTTTCAATCAGGTGCACTGCTTTGAACTTCAGGGATTCTTATTAGTGGTTTTCTCGTGCCTGATTATCATGTTGTGTCAAAATATAAGAGCCAGCTGGGAGTTGCACGATACTGACAATTAAAGTTCCTGCTGGGAGTAATTGGCATGAGCTATGGCATTAGTTGTAATTATTAAGATTACGGTATTGCCCTATATGTACTCAAATTCTTCTGTATAGGTATGCTTCAGATCCTTAATATGCTTAACAATTCAGCAGGCTATCATCTTTCCTTTTTTCTTTTTTCTTGAAAAACAAATCCCTGAGGCCGTCTTTGTGCTTGGAGGCATTAGGAAGGCAGCTTTTAAATTACTGTTTTTCTATGTGCCTGATGATATCTAAATGTAATGTGGAACCTTTCCAGCAATCTTTTTTAAGTAGTCTGCAGAGTGTTGATTTGGTCCTTAAAGATTCAGAACCTTAATGGGGAATGCTTGTGGGTTATTTTCCATTGGCCCGCTGAGAAACAAATCTTGGCAATCTATAAAAGACTCTAATAGTAAAAATGGTTGTAAGAAACCAGGCTTGCTTCCCTGAAATCGAAGCATCGCTAGTAGATTTTATGCTCTCGTAAGTTGCTGTTATCGAGAACAATGCTTCTACATTGTTGTTTACTTAACGATATCACATCTTTCATCCCCCCATTTTGTAGGTTGTAGAGGTAAATGTTAGAGTTGAGGAACCTGGAGAGAACAACGTTCACAATAACGCCTTCTATGCTGAAGAGAGACTGCTCAAATCTGAAATGGAAGCAATGAGTGATTGTGACCCTTTCACCGCTCGGCATTGGATTGTAAGGCATTCTATCCTTCTTTAAGAGAAAAACATTTTTTTATTACTATATTGTAGTGTGCATGTGTTCTTTTTCTTGAGTTCCTTTAGTTGTATGAAGCACTTTTGGACTCTATATGGAATTATTTATGTTGTTTAACACAACTTAAAATAAGGTCAAATCTTCGTTTCTCGGTTTCAAATGAAGTTATTTTCAACTGTGTAGTAGTATTTTATAATCAGTCGGAATTTTGAAATGACTTCATCTCATTCCTGGTTTATGTAATTTTCTTAAACGCATTTTGTGAGCTATGTTGAGCAGACAGAAGACTTCCCATATTCCCTGAAAACTGATTGGGCTTAACCACATCTAGTTTGGTGGCAAGACCAGGTGAAGGCCCAGTCAACCAACCTAAAGCAATCGATTTCCGCTTTAGGTAATAGCTTATAGTATCTTATATATTGTCATAACTAATTTTTGTAAAGATTGTTAGTCTGGCTAATTGATTTTGGCCTTTAATTTCTAGGTAGTAGCCTATAACAGCATGTCATCTGGTGCAAATATTGTTATAACTATTGCTTGTAAAATTGACCCTGCTGACTGATAGATCTCAGCAATTAGATTCTAAGAAGCAGCATATGCCAGTGGGGTCTCAGTTGCAAATATTGTCATAGCAAGAGTTTGTGACGAAACTTATCCTGCTAGTTGATACAGTCAATACACATAATTTGAAGTTGGAGCTTTTGGCTCTAACCAGAGCTTATGTGGGCTTTTGAAGCTTTTACACAACAGTTATAAGTCTGGGCTGATCTTAATTGGGCTGAAATTTTCTCTTGCATCACATTCTTTTAGAGTTACTTGTTTCCTATGAGTGAGCATTTGCACAATTTTGCACTCCAGGTGAGGAATACAAGAACCGTCAATCGCACTGGACAGTTAACAGGCTACAAACTCGTACCTGGTTCAAACTGTTTGCCATTAGCTGGTTTGGAGGCTAAGTTTATGAAAAGAGCTGCTTTCTTGAAGCATAATCTTTGGGTTACACAATATGCTCATGATGAAATGTTTCCTGGAGGAGAGTTCCCTAATCAAAATCCACGTGTTGGTGAAGGATTGGCTACATGGGTTCAGAAGGATCGATCTCTGGAAGAAACAGATATAGTTCTTTGGTTGGTCACTTCTCCTTTATTTGTTTCCAGATTTGTTTCCAGCAACTTATATACCAAAGCAGCTCTCTCCATATAAACAAGCCGGACATTCTATTTTTAAGTGCACTTTTTCTCATCATATACAAATTCTCCCTTGTGACTTTTCACTTGATCCAGATTTCCTTTTGACTATTTCTTTAAATTATGATTGCGTGGTGTCATCTTATTTTGATCACGATTATTCTTATTGCTGCTGGCTCCATTTCTCTATCACATCTTGATTGCAATTATTTTGATGAATTAATAAGGTAATCTTGTGAAATGCAGGTACGTATTTGGAATCACACACGTCCCTCGGTTGGAAGATTGGCCTGTTAAGCCAGTGGAGCACATTGGCTTTATGCTTATGGTAGTCACTAATTAATCTTACCCTGCATATTTACTTGTCAATAAAAATTCATATGTTGTTTGCGCATCTTGAGTCTTGATTACGGCGTTAGTAACTAAAAGACATCGACCTGTGTTTGGGAGAATTGGCCCGAGGTGTAAATTCAAGATCTTGTATCTGATCTTGTATCTGATGTTTGTGTGCCACTTTCTTGATAGAGAGAATATTGCAAAAATGGCCGGTCTGTAAATTAGGCAAGAACTACAACCCTTATCATCACCAAAGACCTTTCTTCAACTAAGTTTGTTTGAATGGTCACTTAGCAGTTTGTACATGTAGTGACCATAGAGTTGCCTTTATCTGTTCGTATAAGTGGATATTTTGTGTAAATTGACTTGCCAATCATGCCTTCTGAATCGTCGTCGTATATTATGTGTCTCATACGTGATACTGATTCTGATGATGTGTGTGTATCAGCCTCATGGGTTCTTCAACTGCTCTCCTGCTGTAGATGTTCCTCCCAACTCCTATGAATTGGGTGCCAAAGGAAATGATGTCAAGGACAATGGGATGGCCAAGACAATTCAGCCTGCATTGCTGGCGAAGATGTGAAGAGATGTTGCTTTCATGTGAATGTCTTTTATGTGTAAAAGAAAGGTGACATTCTGCTGCTTTCAAGCAAGCAATATGTGGGGGAGTTCTTCAATCTATATAAGTGGAACTTTATTCTGGTTTTGTCATATTTAAAAAAATTATATTTTAATAATATTTTTATTCAATTTCTTCTTTTTCATTTTAAAATTTAATAAAACATCATAATTTAAATTATTTTAATATTATATAAAAATCATTTTACTATTATTTACGTATTTTTATCTCATCTAATGTTTGAAGCATTCGTAGAGAATCTCGTTTTTACTTCTAGGCAAGTTTGATTATTTAATAATATTATATTCTTAGAAATGGAGAGGTGAAAGCTCTACGAAAGACCCATGAAGTGGAGTGAGTTGATACGTGTCATATGAAGACAATATTCCTTCCTACCTATATTGAATTTTAACGTTGCATTTCAATCTGTATTCCACGTTCTGTTGCTTTTCCCTTCTGTATTGTAAAGATAATGTTTGGTCAATGGAGTACAAAGACTTGTGGAATTATTAAATTTTCTTTTTAAAAATTGCTAGAGGAAATTCTATTAGTCCAATACTGCGAATATACGTGGCATTTTTTAGTTGGTCTGACTTCATCAATCCTTTTTCTTTTATAGGATGTTTTGGTCAATGGATTCCCTGGTAGGCCCCTGCTACTCCTTTGCCACGTCATTTATTTATTTAATTGAGAGTTGTTATAAATTAATTTGTATTGTATGATCATATTTAACCGTTGTTATTGACCAGATCTTAACCTTCAATTAAGATCTTTGTATCCCTATATATATGGGCATATTTTCTTAGTTCAGTTATCAATAACAATGAAAACTTCTCTGAACTCTCTCTTTCTTTTTTATTGATTTTACAACACGTTATCAGTACGATTGCTCTTCAATCTCTTCTTCCTCTAAAGATCTTCGTTTTTCTGTTATCTGTGTTGGTTATTTTGGATTCTTTGAAGTCTTGCATAGAGAGGGGTTTCTATTGTATTTTACTCAGAAGATTCGAGCACTTCCCATACGCTGCAGATGCACCCACCGAGCAGCACCGGCGAGTGATGCTCCTGTCGCTGGTCCGACCCGAAACCGACCCCATCCATGACCCAACCCACACCTGAACTCAATTGGAGTCGCTGAACATGTTGGTGCTGCCGGCATCACAGATGATAGACTTGCAAACGCTATACAACGTGCAGGGGTGGGACCTTCACGGCCAGTTGCATGATCTTCTCTTTCGCATGGATCGCCGACGATGTCAATAGACGAGGAGATACCAACTAGGCATTTCTTAAAAGCTTCGGAGGACAAAGATTTTTGCCGGAGGCCCACTTCCATTCTCGTTGTTTCCGGTGAGTCCCAACCGGAGCTGGGTTACCTTTTTGAAGACATACAGGAACCGGAGAAGAAAGCCCTACAGGAACCGGAGACCCCATCACCACCATGTTTCTCTTCCAATTTCGTTTCTTGTTACCTCGGCTATAATCTCACATGATTTTATTTTTCTTAAGAGCTACCTATCTATCCATCTTTTTATCTATCTATTAATCTTCTTAAGCTTACCAGGGAAAAACCCAGCACAATCTATTGTCAAATGCAGCACAGAACGAGCGTCTTCCTCTCCGAGCAGGTGTGCAAGTTCCGTTCTTTGAGTAGCTTCAGCTTTGATAGGCCATCGCAAGAACGCTCTTGTTGAAAACGAGGGAGAGGTGACCCATCGATCTCAGTTTTTGCTTTCCCGTAGTTTTGGCTTTTTCCAGGTGATCAATCACGGCGTGTTGCCGGAAGCAGTGAAGAAAATGTTAGACGTGGCTATTGAGTTCTTTAGCCTGTCGGTGGAAGAGATGTTGAAGCTTTATTCGGATGACCCTTTAAAAATAGGGGTGCTAGGATTCTACTGCTACCTCTTGGTGATCTTTATTTGCGTGAGGAATTGCGATTCCACGAAATCTGACATGAGACCCACGTGCTAACCAACGGTGGGAGGTTAAGAATGCCCGCATAGTCAAATGACATGCCGCAAATGTTGATATTTGTTTTTATTTCAATAAATGAAGACCGACAGCTAGAATTAGGATGGATGAACAATAAATTAGAAAATACTTTTGTCAGCAAGTCAAAAATGGGTTGCTGGAAGACGACGAATCAAAATTGATGGCTAAATCTAGAAGGTTATGATGATTATGAAGCTAGCGATCTTCTATTTCAAGTAAGTTTTTTAATATATTATTTATAATCCTCAAGGTGAGTATTAAAAATTATATTCATTATTATTACTTGATAAAATTCTATATTTATTCACATAGTTTACATCTCAGTTATATCTATGGTGAATTAAAATTTTCATAATTTACATTTCAATTATATCTGTGGTCAATTTTTATTCACATAGTTTATATAAAAGTTTTATTTATTTATTTATACTTGTTATGAATTATTGATGATATGTTTAAAATGAATGTCTCGAATGTGCTCCTGAAGTAGAAATATCGAGTGTGCTCCTGAAATAGCAATATCAAGTGTGCTCCTAAAATAACAATATCGAGTGCTACCAGTTTTCGGGCTAGAAGTTTATATTGGAAAAGTTACCAGCTTTCTCTTTGAGATGATATTATACAATTATTGAATCAAATATTATGATGCATCAAAAGTGATATGATTCAAAATATTTATATCTTTTTCATGATTATCGTGATCATCAAAAATCAATTATGATAAGTCGAATAAATTTTTATATGGATGTCCATAAAAGAACCAGAAGATGCTTTTATTATAAATCTTTACCACCAGGAGTGGAAAGAAAAATTTGCTAGAAGCAAATAAAATGAAATAATTCGATATTATCTTGATTATCATATGTGAACTGGAAGTTCAGATGATAATTAAATTATGAATGTAATAAGATAAAAATGTCTCATATTCTAACTACTAAAATCCTAGCGAGGATTAAAGTCCTTGTAGAACAATCAAGAAATTTAGCAGTATAATGAATATAAGACATGTCTAAAAGCATGTGAGACCTATTGATACAAAAGACAAAACATCTCGAAAGAGAAAAGCATAAATAATTTGGTGCTCCTGAAGAGGCTGTACCCACAAAACAAGCAATAAAGTTTATCTAAATTTTCTGTATAAAATTCTCTCATATAAACTCTTAAAGAGTATAAATCTCCTTAAGAGTGACTCCTGAAGAGGTTTTTTATGAAATGTCTTCCCTTGAAGAGGGATAAGTACCTGAAAATAACGAGATCCCAATACATTTCATGAATATTGGAGAAATTTTGGATAGAAATAAAATCGTTGTCGACAACATTTTTTCATATAAGATGGCAATTTACATTACCAGAAGTAATGAAGAAAGTGTACAAAGAACCGTCGAAGAATATCGACGTAAAAATATTGGCCAAATTTGAAAAAAACAATTCCTGCAGAATTGATATTACTGGTAAAATATGATGCATAGGGACCTGTAGTCCAAACACCTAAAGAGGTGATACTTGTTGAATATCAATGGGTATTTATGAAAATATGATATATAAATCATGAGTCAGTTTCTCGCAGACAATTCCTGCAGAATTGATATCACCAGTAAAATGTGATACATATGGACTCGAAATTCAAACACCTAAAGAGGTGATGCTTGTTGAATATCAGTGGATATTTATATAAATGATATAAAATGCCTAAAACTTCTAATCTAAAAATGTGATATATAAATCACGACTCAGTTTCTCGCAGAAATAATATTGATATGCTTTTAAAGTGGTTGAAATTATATTGAGATTTTTATTAGGTTGAAAGTTACTGAGAGTTTAGATATGCATGATTAATTGCATATTTATATGGATCATTGGATCATGACATATATATAAAAATCCATAAATGATAGAAAATGCCTGAAACTTCTAATCTGAATACATCTAGAAATATGTATTCTATCAAATTTCAAAAATCCTTATATGATCTAAAATAATCCAAACGCATGTGGAATAAGCTATTATTGCAATTTATATATATGATTTAAATGTCATTGAGGCTCCAAAAGAATTCATGAAAAATGCACATATTTAAGATATAAATATGAAACCCTTGCGGCTTCAAGAGGGAGATGAATGATATTATTAGTTTTGAAATATCATCTCTTAAAAGTAATTAATATATCAGACTCATATTACGATTTTATAAGAAGTGTGTTATTAAAAGGAGAAACAAAATGGAGTACACAGAACATCTAACAGAATATAGAAAACACAAATATGAATATTTGTGAAAAATTATTTGATTATATCAAAGAAAAATTATAAAAATTTGAAGCACCTAACCTCATTCTTTAAACGATCTTGTTCTTCAAGAATTCACATGGCATTCTTATTTAAAGGAGTAAGCAATCGAAAAAAAGATTTAAGTAAGGATTTTAAATTCCTATTCTCTTATTTTATTGTTCATATATTCATGTTGGACTCCATAAGAAGTCGCTAAAAGATAGAAATATTCTCGTGGAGTTTGTCAACCCCACAAGTTTTGGATTATAGTCGCTGAGAAAATGCGACAATGGATGATGAGTATCGAATATCAAGACTCATAAGCTCGTAGATAGTTTCATTATCTGACTTATTAATCAGATCATTATTGTATTGCATTATAGAACATGTGGTAGAAGTAGAAACAGCTGATGAACGAGGTGCAGAATACCTCATATATTGGCCATGAGAAGATTGCTGAGTCATTGCAGAGTAAGAATGCAGTATAATTACAGAAAAGTAAAAAAAGATGAGATACGAATAAAGATGAGCTGAATATATTTTTTATAGAGAAAATTATGACAAAGCATCTCTATTATTTCACAACATCTCTCGTGAAGCATCTCTCTACAAGAGACAAATGATGTAGAATCATAACTCTGCGGCGCCTAACAGCTACAGAAGAGCTGAAAATCCTACGGTGCTTGTCTGGTCTAAAAAATTGGCCACCGTTTTTGTTGAAAAATGAGGTTAGCGGTTTAATTTTTGATGAATTCTTCACTAACTATGTTATTTACAAGAACTCCAGAAGAGCACAACTCCAGAAGAGTAGTGAATTTAATGTTAAAATGATCTTGAATCAATATGGTGAATTTCATTATAAAATATTGAAGTACTTTTATATGGACAAAGCTCATCCTTGAGTACTCCAATAGTTGCTCGATCATTTGATGAGCAGAAAGATCCATTTTATCCTTGTGAAGACGACGAAGAAATTTTTAGTCTTGAAGTACCTTATCTCTAGTTCAATTGAAGCCTTGAATATGTGATTATTTGGATCAAGTCCACAATTAGTTGGATATACGGATGCATGTTATCTTTCAGATCCACACAAGAAGATTATTGTAATTCATAAGGAGAAATGTGAAATTGATGTCAAGCAGATACGATCAAGTGATAATTTGACAAATTTATTCACTAAAGCATTACCAACTGCAACATTTAAGAAGATTGTGCAGAACATTGGAATGCGGAGACTTGAAGACCTATTATCATGTACTTTTTAGGGGAAGTAATGTCTTGAAAACTTGTGCTGATTGTACTCTTTTTCCTTCGCTAAGATTTTATCCCACTGGGTTTTCCTTTGCAAGGTTTTAATGAGGCAATCCTAAAGTACTTGGCGGTACACATGAATACTGTATTCTTTTTCCTTCGCTATTAGTTTTTTCCCACAGGATTTTTCCTTGGCAATGTTTTAACGAGGCATATTCTTTAAATATGATCATCCAAAATGGAAGTGTTATAAACTAATTTATATTGTATGACCACATTTAACCGTCATTATTGACCAGGTCTTAAACCGTCAATTAAGACCTTTGTATCTCTATATATATGAGTATAATTTCTTAGTTCAGTTATCAATAACAATAAAAACCTCTTTGAACTCTCTCTCTTTCTCTCTCTTTTTCATTAATTTCATAACAAATGTTTATTCCACGTACAAAAATTATCGAAATTATATCAATTTTTTTTAACTTAATAATTTTTAAATAATATTATAATTTTTTTAAAATATTTAAAAATATAAAAATATATAAAAAATAATAATAATTTACCTATTCATAGCCACCTTCTATATTTTTTATCTTATAAGGTACTTTCATTTGACCTGGGACACTAAAGTCGTCTTTCCTATAGGAAAAGGGAAAAAGAGAACCCAAAATCAATAATATATTACAGCTTTATCCAAAAACAATTTAAAATAGTAAAAAAAATTAAAAATGCTTTAGATTTTTCGTTTATGCTGTAGCTTTGTTCCTGGCCGGCGTAAAATTAAGCAACACAGGCACTGGAACATCGTTGCAGAAAATCTAGTACTCCAGATTTTGGTCTCTCCGCTACTTCATGGCTGTCCCTGCTGACGACAAGACGCTCAATCTCCAAGATGAGCTCTCTTTTCCAATTCTGCTTGCGGACCGAGTCATCAAGTCCGCCCAAGAAGCAGAATCCTCCAAGCAGGAATGCTCCGACCTCGCCATGCAAGTCGAACGCCTCTCACATATGCTCCGCTCCACCGTCCGACTAGCCGCCTTGTCTGCCCATCCACTTTACGAGCGACCCGTCCGTCGGATCGTCGCCGACATGGCCAAGAATCTTGAGCGAGCCCTCACTCTCATCCGCAAGTGCAAGCATAGCGGGGTTCTCCGCCAGGTGTTCTCCATCACCACCACCGCCGACTTCCGGAAGGTCTCTAATCTTTTGGAGTCTTCCATCGGAGACATGAAGTGGCTCTTATCGATATTTGACTCCGAGGGGACCAACCTCTCGCTCCCTCCCATCGCAAGCAACGACCCTATTCTCGCCTGGGTCTGGTCCTACATCGCCACCATCCAGATGGGCCAGCTCAAGGACCGCACCGACGCCGCCAACGAGCTCGCTTCGCTGGCCCGCGACAACGACCGCAACAAGAAGATGATCGTGGAAGAGGGAGGGATTGCCCCCTTGCTCAAACTCCTCAAGGAGGGCGCGTCCGCCGAGGCCCAAATCGCTGCCGCCACCGCTCTCTCCAACATCGCCACGGACAAGGAGAGAGTAATTTCCATTGTCCAGAACCTTGGGGTTCCGATCATTGTGCAAGTCCTCGGTGACTCGTCGACGAGGGTTCGGATTCCGGTGGCGAATCTGGTGGCGCGGATGGCCGAACTTTACCCGGAGGCGCAGGAGGAGTTTGCGCGGGAAAACGCGACGAGGCCGCTTGTGTCGACGCTGTCGATGGGTGCGGTTCTGGATGATCCGAAGCTTCATTTGGGTAAGACCACCATCCACTCCCTTGTTCAAATTAACAAAGAGTTAACTAAAAATGGCAAAGCAACATCAATAAACGATCATAATAATTCGTCGTCATTGTTGGGTCGCTCTCACTCGAGTTCTACTCACTACGATGGGACTAGCAGAGGCGGGCATTATAATAAGAAGGAGAGGGAGTGGGAGACGGAATCACCCGAGGTGAAACTTAAGGTCAAGGTCAATTGCGCTGAGGCCTTGTGGAAATTGTCCAAAGGGAGTTTGGAAAATAGCAAGAAAATTGCGGAGACAAAAGGGTTGCTTTGCTTGGCGAAGATTATTGAGGTTGAGAGAGGAGATTTGCAACTCAATTGCTTGATGACCGTGATGGAGATAGCGGCAGTGGCGGCATCCAATTCTGACCTCAGGCGAGCGGCTTTCAAGACTAATTCGCCACCTGCAAAAGCTGTATTCGATCAGCTTTTGAGGGTAACTCAAGAAGGGAGTAGTCCCAGATTGCAAATTCCTGCCATCAGAGCAATTGGGTTTTTGGCTCGGACTTTCCCTGCAAGGGAGAGACGGATAATTGGGCCTTTGGTTGTGCAGCTTGGTAACAATAATGTGGAAGTGGCAACGGAGGCTGCTGTTGCATTGGGGAAATTCGTGTCCCCAGAGAACTTCAATTGTGTAGAGCATTCGAAGGCAGTTATAGAGTTTGATGGGATTCCACCCCTAATGAAGTTGTTGGAAATTCAAGAACAGGGGCCTCAAATGCACGGAGTCGTGTTGTTGTGTTACCTTGCTTTGCACTTTAGCAACAGCAAAGCTCTTGAACAAGCAGAGGCGTTGAAGGCTCTTGAGGGTGCTGCCCGTTCTGTTGTTGCTCAAAATCCTGATTTGAGGGATCTGTTTGCCAGGGCCATACACCAACTCACTGTTTATCAGGATGCAGCTTATCCGCACAGGCAGCCTTCAGCAACTTAAATGCCGGAGTCTTACTAGCCAGAACTATTCCTCCATGTGAGTGTCTTAGATTGTAACATACCAAGAACGGATTGATATAAGGTAAACAATATTTGACCATAGAGGATCTGATTGTTCACGTGATTGCATTGTCTTCCCAAGTAATTGTGTTGATTGGTTGAGTTTAGCTTTTAAGTGTGAATGTTTTAATATGTACCTGTGATTGTTTGCACATAACTTTGACAGAATTTTATTGTTGTATTTCTGAGGAATTACCAATTCTTGTTTCACCTATGTTATCTAACAATTGATATGTTTGAATCTTTCTCTCGGTTTTATTGTTCCCTAATGAATAATTTTTATTTTTAGCAGTACTAACATTTCTTTGATATGTTTTCGATTTTTAATACGCCTCTATGGCACCAGATCCTACAATATTTACTTAAAAAAACAACTTTCTAATATGCCACTATGGAAAGGATCTACTGAAGTAACATCGATTTTATTTAGTGGGTGGAAACTTTTTCTGAAGCGAGAGTGATCGAGTTTGTTTTATGGTTGTGGTTCTATTTTGTTCTATTTGCAGACTGATTTGGATGGTCTTGTCTCAGATAGCAACTTCCCTTGCATCTTTTGGGCAATGTTCATTGCAAGCTTTGGGATTGTTTGAATGGAAGCATATATTACTTTAACTTCATGTTACTAAGGCTGCAAGTTATGACTCCTTTTGAGTGTATGATACTACTGCAGGCTTGATATTTTAGTTAGCCATATTTCTAGTAATTGTTCTTGTGAATATAATGTGCAATAATTACTTTGATTGTTTAATCTCTTTCACCTCTAGTGGTTATATTCTGTAAGCATGTCTGTCGTGACAATGTCGTCTTTCCCAAACCACAATATCATTTGGGTTTGGGCAAAAACTGAACCAACGGCTTTTTGTGGCATTCCAAGTATCTCTCATTCATAACAAGAATACTATCTTAAATTCCCACTTAACGGGAAGGAAAAAAGAAAAAAGAATACTATCAATTATCAAACTTAGTATTTTCTCTGTTAGTAATTTCATTGTTGCCACTGGCCATTTTCTGTGTCACCATTTGCGGTCCACTATCCCACTTGTTTGCACTGGTGTTTACACTATCCAACTCTAATTCTTTGATCAGAAGAATACTTACACTGATGGAGCCTATCCTTATTGGCCAAGGTTCTTCTTTTTCCTTCTGGACTTGTAAATACTTTGTCATATCTTACCTAACTATCTCAAAAAAAAAAAGGTCATTATCTTGTAATTTCACTGACCAGCTCAAAGAAAGCTGGTTTGATCAACTCTAGTCTAGTCACGCCTTATGTGGATTCAACTGAGAGCTCAAAGTTTTCTTTCTCATGCTTTTAGTGATGCGCATATGTGGTGTGGGGGGGAGGAATACATGCATTTAACGGGTATCTAGTTTCATGCATGGCTATAGAAAAAAAGGTTCTATGAATCTGCGTTGGAGTTCCTGATTCATGGATTTTGCCCAAGGACCAGGGCAAGTCATGCTACTCTTTTGAGGCCAAGTAGAAGACCCATCTAATTTACAGACTAAAGTAAAAAAGATTGAAAAAAAAATCGGTAATCTGAAGATAGATCAAGTCAGATTGACTATGAACTTCAATGCAATGATCTTGTAACTATCACACCCTAACTTGAAATTTGAAGTTGAGCAATTTGAACTAATCTGAACATTTCCAACCTCGTCTCCTCTGGATCCTATTGTTTGCTAGGCCTAGGAAGCTTAGGATTGAGTTAGCCATAGAGCAGCTAAATTCAAAAGTGTATAAAATGTTGGGGTGGAGACTGATTTTGGAGATGAAAATTTGAGAAACAGTGAGTTCGCTCGACTGTCACTCGAGCAAGAATGGACTCAAGCGAAACACAAACCCTAGTGTTCGCTCGAGCCACACTCGACACTCTGCTCAAGCCAATGATCATTGGTTGTTTGCACAAGGCACGCTCAACACGCTACTCAAGCGAATGATGTATTTTTGCCAGGTTAGGGTTTCAAGCGTCCTGTTGGGGTGGGTCCGAAGGGCCCTCTGCCTTGGAGAGGTTCTCTGAAATTACAAAATAAAAAATAAAAAGGGTCGTTTGTTATAAATATGTTATATTCTAACATGTTGTACGCGACCTTCAGCCTATTTTGAGTGAGAACAATTGTTAAGTGAGTGCATATTGTGTGAGAGAGAAAAAACTCATAGAGAGCGTGAGATGAGATTGAGCGATTGTAATCTCCTCTGGTTAATAAGATTTTTGCAGCTCTAGAGACATAGACAATTTGCCGAATCACGTATGTCAAGTATTTTTTTTTATCCTTGTTGCTTTCATTTGTTTGCCATCGTTGTTGTGTATTCTGCACAACAACTTGAATCAAGATCCAAGGTCAGATCTGAAGGAGAACGATGGTTGGAGACAAAGTGAAAGTACCCAGGATTGAGAAGTTCGACAACACTGATTTTGGGTACTGGAAGATACATATCGATAACTATCTCTATGAGAAGAAGCTCCATCTTCCACTGTTGGGATCAAAGCCAGAGAGTATGGATGATGCTGAGTGGACCCTGTTAGATCTAAGGGTTCTTGGGATTTTTCGGATGAGCTTGTTCAGAACAGTGGCACACAATGTCAATCAGGAAAGAACCACGACGGATCTCATGGCAGCTTTGTCAGTTATGTATGAAAAGCTGACGGCAAATAGCAAAGTGCACTTGATGAATAAATTGTTCAATTTGAAGATGTTGGAAGGTATGTCTGTGGCCCAACACTTGAATGAATTCAATACGATCATAAATCAATTGTCTTCTATAGAGATTGAGTTTGATGATGAGATCAGAGCATTGATTATGTTGGCATCGCTGCAAAATACTTGGGAGGCCATGAGGATGGTTGTGAGTAGTTTAGCTGATAAGATGAAACCGAACTACAATAATGTATGTGACATGATCATTGCTGAAGAGGTACATAGAAGAGACTTTAGTGAGTTATTGGGTTTGAGATCAACCCTAAATGTTGACAATCGAGACAGAGGACATGACAAGTCAATCTCCAAGAGCAAAGGCAAGAGCAAGACAAGATTTGGGCATAAGATCATGTGCTAGAGTTGTGGCGAGCCGAGCTACATCAAGAGAAATTGCAGGAATCAAGAAAGTGCTAAGAATGACGTTGTGAATGCAGTGGATGAAAAAATACAAGATGCCTTAATTCTTGTAGTACATGGTCCAATTGATGATTAGGTATTGGATTTAGGTGCTTCGTTACATAGCACCTCACATCAAGAGATCATGCGGAATTATGTTGTTGATAATTTTATGAAGATGTATGCGGCTAATGGAGTGGCACTGGATGTAGTGGGAGTGGGTGATGTGTGTATCACACCTCCAAACAGGGGCGTGTGGACTTTACAACAAGTCATACTCGTTCCAAATCTGAGGAAAAACCTTATCTCTATGGGACAGTTTGATGATTGCGGTTATGCTCTAGCATTCTCTGGAGGAGCTTGGAAGATCACTAAGGGTGTGCTGGTCTTGGCACATGGTAAGAGATCTTACTTTTTGTATTTAACATTAGGGTTTAGAGATATGCAGAGAAATACAGGAGTGCAAAATGGCAGACTTGATTGTGCAAAACATATGAGGAAGCCAAATGGACTTAGCTTTGTCGTTCCTCATGTAAGCCTGGGGAAGTTGGTTAAGGTTGCCAAGATCGGTTCGAGACTAGATACTCCTAATACAATGGGAGTTGTGAATCACCTAGTGAATGTCCTGACTAAGGGCGATTTACGTGGGAGATTGAATTCAGGCTCAACTTCAATGCATCTTTAGGCTTGAAGGCGGGAGCTAGTGAGCTGCAGAGATGATAGGGCTTGGCTGGTAACAATGAATGGCATGTGGAGAACTAGTCTCCACGTGGGAGATTGTTAGGGGTGGAGACTGGTTTTGGAGCTGAAAAATAAGAAACAGTGAGTTCGTTTGACTGACACTCGACCTAGCGCTCAAGCAAAGCTCAACCCGTGAGTTCGCTTGAGTCTCGCGCAACAGTGGGCTCGAGTGAGACACAAACCCTAGTGTTCGCTCGAGTCACGCTCGACACCTCGTTTGAGCCAATGATCATTGGTTTTCACTCGAGGCATGCTCGACACGTTGCTCTAGCGAAGAATGTATTTTTGCTAGATTAGGATTTTCAGTGTCGTTTGCTATAAATATATTATATTTTGACTTGATGTACACAACTTTCAGCATATTTTGAGTGAGAACAATTGTCAAGTGAGTACATATTGTGTGAGAGAGCAAAAAGCCCTAGATAGTGTAAGTTGAGATTGAGTGATTGTAATCTCATTTACTTAATATGATTTCTGCAGCTCTGTGGACATAGTCAATTTGTTGAACCACGTATATTGTGTCGTGTGTTTTTTTTATTGTTGTTGCATTTATTTGTTTGTCATCGTTGATGTGTGTTTTGCACAACATACAAGAAATGCAGACAAGGCTCATCCTTTATATTAGGGGTGTAAATCGATGCGTCGGCATCAGTTTCGGCGCCAAACAAAAACCCCACCGACATGGAAAAACGCTGCTTACAACCGGCCGAAATCGATCGACTAGGGGAGAGAAAACCGATTCCATCGGTCTCGACTAGCGTTGGCGCGGTCTTCGGTTTGCCGTCGGCGTCGTCTGGGACGGAGGAGTAGCGTCTGTGAGTCTGCCATGGGAGTGCGACGAAGCTCTGGTAGACGAAACCCTAGAGCCTGACGAAGAAGACGACGAAGAAGGAAGGGGGGCGAATTGGTTTAATGCCATTTTGGAATGGCTTAAGCCAAATGGTGCCGTTCCATTAAATTTTTTTTCCATCCAAGGATCTTAAACGACGCCGTTTCACTTTAATGAGTGAAATGGCGTCATTTCTTTATAGGTAGAAAACAAAAAAAAAAATGTTACCGCTGACGTCGGCCGGTTCAGCGATTTTCCCTGGGGTCGAACCGCGAACCGAACTGGTCGACATCGGTTCCTATATATTTAACTCGACCGCCGACCGGTTCTTTGCCGGTTTCGGCCTCCGGCGGTCGGTCTCCGTTGGTGTAGGCCGGTTTATCGGTTTAGTGTACAGCCCTACTTTATAGTAAGGTCAATGCAGGCCTTACGATGACTAAACATAGGTTAATTTGCTTCAATATGTTATGCTTTAGTACTAACATTTCGGTAGCAGGTTCTAAGCCCAGAACAGTTCAGGTTGATTGGGTTGATAGTCAGCATAATCCTAGTCATGCTTCTATCCTTGAAGCCCATCCCACTCATGAGTTAATATTGACGAGTCTTTGTTCAGCAAGTAGGAGTGTGGTAAGTTCAAATTATAGAGTGGTATCATCCTGTTTGATAAAAAGAGGAAAAAATTGTACAAAATCTTAAATCTTGTAGTAAAATCACAGAACCTATAAAGGGTTGTTGTAACACCCACTTCCCAGTGAGGCTAGGAATGTTGCTTCACAGTTCACACTCACCATATATATTACAAAACCAGTACTGTCACTTTAGTAAACGTTAAAATAGTAAATTAATGCAAGAAAATCCAATATTTCCAGACCTAATGAAATTAAAACATAATGTCATACATAAGTCTAATTAAAATCCCAAAAATATAATGTCCTCGCGAAGTCAGTATCTTTTCTTCTGACTTTGGCCTATAGAATCGTCATCCTCATCATAACCTAGGACAGTTTAGAACATAAAAACACAATGAGTTGAATACATAATAGGCGGAACATATATATGGTATACCAGGATTTCTTTGACATACAACACATTTAACATCATGTCATGTGCATGTTGTGGAAAAACATTTAGTGGTAAACTTATAGTTAAACACATGCTTAGGTTGTGCAGCACTAGTGCTACTGCCTTTGGTCACCAACAAGCTTCACATATATATTCTGATTGTCCTCCTTCCATATGGCTTGTACGTCCGCCACCTATATGCTCAGTTACAAAAAAACTCATACATTCCTTCATCATGAGTATGCCTTTTGTCATTCTTTCTCATAACTTTCCTAACATGGGTTTTTTATTTATCTTTTTTGATATTTTATATAGCACATGCATCACATTAAAGCAATCAGAAATCTTCACAGTTCGACCATATCACACAACAAGCACATAAAAAAGGCGCTTTCATGAAAGGCTGGTACGTATCATGCTTATATATCATGAAATTTATTTGAGAAAAACGTAGCATTTTAACTTGAACATCATGGGCATACCTCAATTGCGTTCCTTGAATAAGCTTAAATTCTCAAACCCTCATAGTATCACTCATTAGACATGACATAGTGTTTACTTAACCATGTATATATAAACCATCCTTGTATAATCTTTCATTCCGGTATGTAATCAATCCTTGAGTGTTACAGTTGGGGTTGAAGAGGCGTCTCCATTCTCTAAGAATTTGATTTGGAGGAGACCTTCAGCCCAGAGCACGACCCCCCGCTTCTGTTTGTAGCCAACTTTTTCTATCAGTTTTATTAATGATCTAGAAAAAGAAACGAAGGCATTATGGAAAACATCATATCGATACACCTAACCAAAGAAAGAGAAGTCAGATAAAGAAAAACGATCAAGAGAATCTTGAAAACTAAAGCTGCAGAGAGATATATATGTTGGATGCCATTCAATGAGCATTTAGTTTCTACTTGTTAGGAAGCAACAAGGGCTGGCATCATGGCTGTGCATGCTGCAGAATGGAGTTACTGTTGGGTAATACTAATGTGAGTTCTATAGAAAATACTCGCAAGCTAAAACTAGTACAATTTCTGTTGACAAACTTACGAAAAACTCAATTTGTTTTTCTCTTGGTATGATGCGTTTCATATTCTTGTGGAATTCTGTGGCTGGGGTTCGTTTAAATAGCAATCATAGCTGCGGGGAAGCTATGGAGATTGTAGAGTTTAAACGCAATTTGTTTATCTCCCAGTGTTATCCATTACTGGAAACATATATTCATATTATAGAATTTAATGAGATGCATAGAGGTTAGATGCTGTTAGCTTTCTGCCACTCTGGATATATATATATGAAAACTTAGAATCTACGTTGAAATGAATTTTCCTTTTGCTAATTTGGAGGCGTTTTCAGTGTTCTGCGCATGCCTCAACCACAAGCAAAGGGCCTAGGAACAGAGCAATTGAAAATTGGAAGCATATTCCCATGCCACCTAACTTCGTTAAACCAAGTAGTATTAAACTAGACGTGCAATGGAGCAGAAAACGATTCCCAACTGTTAACAATGCAGAGCAGACAAACACTGAACAAGTAATCAATAGTTTTTTCTGCTGAGATGACGAAAGAGGAAATCAATCGATTAGGACATGAAAGCACTTTTCCTGAGTTGTCACACTAAGTAGCTTATCTTTAATGAGACGCTATAATAAAACTTTCAACCTAAGAAATGCCCTATCTTTTAAGTACTTGAGGTTTCTCCGCACTTTCACGTTTAAGGTCATCATTACTCCAAACCCAATTTGTCAATCTGCAAATATGGTAGAGGCTGCTTTTGTAGGGACCCTAAAACCATAGGTCATGTAGTCCTTCCTATCTTAGAAATTTGGACGGTATGCAGTACTAAAGTATTCCTAATCACAAGCTACTTTTGAAAACTAGACTCATCAATTTGGTATGTCGGTATAACTTTGATTTGAGTTTCCTTTCCGAGTTTGACCGAATATACCAAAGGTACATCATACTTGCTATTCAGGGCTCTAAAGTCTAAACCATAACTGGCGTGCTTGAACCTTGCAGTATTGGTTCAATTATATTCACATCCATCCAAGCAATTATTTTCTTATTTTTTGGGTCCATTATTCTCAGATTTAGGTCCGCATGAAATCTAATGAGTAGCAAAGGCCTTTTCGCTCTGACCTTTAAGTAATTACTTCCTAACATCATCTCGTGGGATGTTTGCTCTACCAATATATATCTCGCTGTTTAAACATCAACTTCCATGAAAATTACATCTTTGGAGATCATTATGTTAGAATATATTTCAGTACTCAGGTGGGGATATCTTCTGATGTTTTCACAAGCTTTGGCACCAGATGAGCTAATTGAAACTTTGCTGAGAGTCAAAGGCGAAGCTCTTTGTAGGGCTTGGATGTAAGCAACACATGATTTGTTTCATATGTAAGTGGGCCAGTTAAGAGGCATGAATGCCAGGCACATACCTTCATCATCGCTGTTTTCCCTCATTTTTACTTGATAATTATATTCACTGAGCCTATTCCTTGTCAATATCTTGAATCTAGGACCAGCCGCCCTGTCGGTGAAGAGATATGTATGTGTGTGCGTGTATATATATATATATAGTCTGACTTTCTTAGAGGGAGACCTATCATTAGGAAAATCCATGGCAAATGCAGTCACTTGTGGGACACCGTTAGTTTGACCAAAGAAGGGCAGCAGATTGCTTGCTCCTCTTTGTATCTTTTCCTTAAATTTTCTTTTGTAACCAAACCATAATTATGCTAGACCTTGCTTTATAGCAAGTCGGCATGCATCTAAGTTATCGCAATTCAAAATCAAAACTTTGAAAACTTTTCAAAGTTTTCGTATTATTAGAAGTATTATAAAAATAAATACATATTTTGATCTATTAATTTTTATTTTAAAAGATCTCAAATTTTTATCTAAAAAAAAAATTACACTATTAGTAAATAAATAAACAAAGGAAGTAGCAAAAAAATAGAGAGACCAAACTGGATAAAAAAAAAAAAAGGAAGCAGCAAAAAAAAAAAATTGACCAAATAATTTCTCTCAGGTAAAAAAAAAGAAGCAGCGAAAAAAAAACACTATTGATAAATAAATAAACAAATAAAGTAGCACCAAAAAAAAAAGAAATGAAGCAAAAAAGAAAATACAACATTGGTAAATAAATAAAGTTATAAAATATTATAAAAAGTACTACAAGTACTTGTGAGCTATAAGTACTTGTGAGTCCCATCATATTACTAATTATAACAAAGTCAAACTAATATCATTTCATTTCTAAAAAAAACACATATTTCATCTAATCTCATATCATCTCAATATATCTCAAAAGATTTTATCTTATCTCATCTCTAAAAATAAATATATATTTTATCTAATCTCATTTTATCTCATCTCATCTTATTTCATCTCAATATATCTTAAAAGATTTTATTTTACCTCATCTTATCTCAAAATGAGTTGCTAATGATAACTTGGTATGAAGAAAATTGTTAGGGAAGCTGTTAATGGTCTTAAGCACATGGTAATCAGGAGCATTGGAAGACTACAACCTGTACAATTTAGTTGGTTTTTCCAAGTTTTTGGACGTCTTGGGTGCGAAATTTTAGCTGTCTTTTGTCACTCGCACCGACTCAAAACTACGTAATTGGGTGATCTATAGCTACTAAGTGCCAGTTAACAGTGATGAAGGTTGACGTTTATGGTCCTAAATATGCATTAGTCCTCTCTGTCTTGGATATCTTCGCACCCACAAAAAAGAAAAAGGAAACCAAGTTTTGAAAACCTATACCTAAAGCATTGTTGCCAGGACATGGCCTGGCGGAGGATGACCCCTGGAATCTCTCTCTCTCTCTCTCTCTCTCTCTCTCTCTCTCTCTGTGGCCAATAATGCAGAGGACAACCAAAAATTGGCCTTTTGGAGGGACTCAGAAATGCATGGATGAGGCTGGAGCCCGCAGCTGGATCTTATGTTAGGAAATCAGCATCTCTTATATACTGTAGGTCCCGGTAATCTTCTTATTAAAGCACTGCCAGCGCTTCAGTAGATCACAATCTGAACCTATCCCATTTATCTTAACATGTTTAATTTCTAAATAAGACATACTGTAGTTTGTTTAAAATAACAGTGATCAAATTCAGTTGGGAAGGTTTAAGGTTAAATTCACAGGAAAACAATAATGCTAGTGGAGGACTTTGCTTTTTTCAAATATTTTTTGCCGGCTCTTAAATGTGGTTTAGGTTAAGCAGGAAAAACAGGTAAAGGCATGAAAAAAACACTACAACTGCATCTAATAATGATAATTAATTAGACAGCTTGGAAAGATTAGGACCACCAAGTTAATTTCAGAAGAAATATACATTATTTCAACTTTCTGGAAACAAATACAAAAGAAAGAAAATAAAACAAAGAAGGGGAAAATACAAATCAAAGCTCAAACAAAGATCAGCTAAATTGTTATTACCGGCTAGGAAATCAAAAAGAAAAAAAGGAATTCATCTCAAACGTTCAGTTGAAATTCCCTGTACTATCAACATCTCTGTATTCGTTTATGAAGAGAGAAAATAATTCAAAAAAAAAAAATAATAAAGAGGAATTTACAGTTCATATCTGCTGGAAGACATCAAAATTTGCCCCCGTTAGATCTTCTGATAGCGACGTCAACGGATAGCTACTGAAATCTACCGAACTGCGAGCATGAAGCTGTCCTTGTTCATGTTGCCAGGAACTTGGCTTTGGTTCCTCGGATTTTATCCCGTTTACCTGAAACTGAAAAAAAGATTCTAACTTGTTGTTGGCATCCCATGAAAAGTCTGCATTTTCTACCATGTTGTTCATCTGGAAACCGGCGTAGCTACTCATGTTTGAGCTGTTGCTTGAACTTTCCTTCACCTCATTCAAGAAAAAGGAGCTCATTCTCGAAGCTGAATTATCAGAGAACTCTGTCCCGGACAAGTTTCCATGATCAGAACTGGTCAGACTTGGCATTGAAGCGAATCCATAGTTGCAATAATTCGTCTGGAAATGGCTTTGATCATTTGGGGTTTTGATAGTTGTCTGATTCTGAAGTAGGAAACTTGAATTATAGCCGTTTGATTCGACACTACCCGCTTGGAACTCAAAGCAGGCCATTGGATCAAGGGCAGGCTTGTACATGAGAAGCTCTCTTGAAGCATCTGTTACTTCACCATCATAGTAATTCATGTCTTCAACTAAAAATGTTGGACCCTGAGAAGCCAAGGCTGATATTGTTGGAAATCCTTGAGACTCTGGAATGTTCAAAGATGCCATTTCTGTACATTTTTTTTCATCTTTTGGTTCAATTTCGCTTAGTAGCTTGTGGGTAGTTGGGTCAATTCCTTGCTTCATCAGCTTCTTCTTCAAACATGAATTCCAGAAGTTTTTAATCTCATTATCTGTTCTACCCGGTAACTGTGCAGCAATTTGAGCCCACCTAAGATTCAGAAAAAGAAAGGAAAAAGATCAGAACTCAAGCCCAATGAATATTCATTTCCATTTTCAAATCAAAGATCAAAATTCCGATATATTGCCTTAATGAAATTATCATTACCTGTTGCCAAGAACTTCATGAAGGCTGATAATGAGATCCTCCTCCTTTTGTGAGAACATTCCTCTCTTCAAATCGGGTCTCAAGTAGTTTATCCATCTCAATCTGCAGCTCTTCCCACACCTTTGCAATCCTGCAAGAATCAAAAACATTTAAAAATTTGTGGATACCATGAAGCTTGAAATATACTAGTACTCTAAAAAAGAAATTACAAACAGTGATGGAGAACTATATATATATATACCAGCTAGTTTAGGAACCGAACTCCAGCAGCCAACACCAAACCTCGTTATATAATTGTACAGTTTCTCATCTTCTTCAGGAGACCATAAACCTTTCCTTAATTTCTGCTTTAAACAGCACGAATGACGTCCCATTCTGCAAAGGCTATTGTGAGGGACAATGGTATATTATGCAGCTGCAAGCGTATCACTTGGACATGGAATGTTTGAGAGGTGGACGAGAATATGTGTCTGTGTTGTAAGAGTGGGAAAACCAGGACTAATTTCTGATGATTTAAAGGGAACAGGAATAAATCATACTTAGAGTTCAAGTTATGGAGAGAGAGAGAGAGAGAGAGAGAGAGAGAGAGAGAGGCTGAGGAAGGTGAAGCAATCAAGTGGGTTTTAAGCAAATCCGGTGCTGCTTTTGCATTGGATTGGATTGGTTTTTAAGATATCTCTATCTCTAGAAAATTAAAAAGGTGATAATAAAACAAGAACAACTCCATAAACGTGTACTTATGAGTAAGAAAACAGTTATATGTTTATTTTTAACATTAATTGATAATATAAACTATTAAATTAAACAGTACTACAAGTCTCTTGTATTTGGAACTTAACAAATAAAAAATGGCACCTTTTGTTTTCCTGATCTCCTTGTCTTGGCACCATTTTCAAAAAAAAAAAAAAGAAGCTCTGTGATTCATGCATGGAACCCATCTTTCTTTTTAAAAATTAATTTACTCCAAAGTGAACAGACAGAGAAAAAAAAAAAAATCAAAAGTTTTATTTTCCACAAGTTGCCTGCGGCGGCATATGATACAGGTATAGTGTGCTTCATGCCTTTCAAGCCTTCGCTTGGCAGCCACTGTACAAAATGCGACGCATTTTCCTGATCAAAAGCAATTACAGGGTCGACCGACACAGTGCGTCAATGAGCGTGTGGGCTCCATGCATGCATATATGTTTTGACTCTTTAATTCATATAGAGAAATAATAGTTGCGTTTAACGCGTAATTTTCGCGTAATTATTTTTAAAAAATTAAATAAATATAGAATTTATTTTTTAAAAAAATTTAATAATATATTTTATTTAATTTTAAATAACTATACAGTATTTATACATTAATCATTAAGATCAGAAAAGGAGAAGTATTGCCTGTGCCTTGAGGTTCCATTGAAAAATACAAAAAAATATTTAATGGGAAGAGAGAGGAAACTAGAGAGGATTTGAAAGCTTTTGTTTCCTGTCTTTGGTACTTTCCTTTTGGGATCGAGTACCATAAAATAATTAGTTGGTTCTATTTCTCAATGCCTCATTCCCACTTTAAAAGATTAGTTTCCCTAGAACATGTGGCTAAACGTGTTTATAAAATGATTAAAGATAATCATATATATATATATATATATGTTAACGTTAAACCTAGTACGAAGTGGCATTCTAAAAGAGATCATGATCTTATCATAGAGTTGAAAAATATATATACTTTTAAGAACACGAGACTTTATTAAATAACTAATTATAACTTATGTTAAATAATTTTAATGATTATTATGTATTGCACGAGTCTATGATTTAATGTTATTCATCATTTTTTTATTTATTAATTTATAATGTGATATTAAATAATTAAAAAAACTATTTATTCTGTTGACTTATCTACCAATAATTTAATGTCATATTAAGAGAGATTGAGACGATGATAATTAAAATGATTATAAATAATATTTTTCTTAAACACGATAAGAAATGAATAGATTATACCAAATATAAAGTTAATGCATGATCATGTATTGGGTTGATTTAGCTTTTCTCAAAGGAAGGGTTCGCTCTCCATATTAATGCAAATATAAATAATTAGTAAATCTAACTCTTCCTATCAATTGAAAATTTTAAAATAATTGATGATTTCACGTGTTATTAAAGTAAAAGTCCTCATGAATTCGAATTCTGATTTTACATTTCACATATATATTTAATTAAATGACTCCATAACAACTTTTGTAACATGATTTTGCGACAACATTTTAAATTGACGTGGAACATATATATAAGTTGGAATCGAGCAGATCATGAATGCTTGAAAACAGGGTGATAAGTTTGAAATGCTCTTAAATGTTGCTTAGACCTTAATAATTCCTATAATTTCCACCAAGTCATCATCAACATAAACAATAAGAAATTGTCCACACCTATCTCATCTACAACGCAAATCGAGCTGCATGCTAGCTAGCTACTCTCAAGTACCATGTGAGCTCCAAACTTAATGTTTCATTGAATATAATGAAGGTTAGGTCGTTGCAACGTCAAAATATTATTAAGTACTCACTTTTATATTATATATGTAGTTCATGAATGTTCTTTGAAAACCTCAACATTCGATTTGTAGATTTGGGACCTTTTATTAAAAAAAAAAAAAAAAAAAAAAAAAAAAAAGAGCTGTCCATGGACATCCAAGCGTGTTAGACAAGACCAAAAAAATAAAAATAAAAAGTTACATATCAGTTTTATTCAACATACATAGAGTTCTTATTTACAAGAGAAGTAATTTTATGTAAAAATTTTTAGACAGAAAATTATTTATTCTAATAAAAAAATAGTGCTCACAAATATTATATTATTTAGAAAAGTGATATAGACACAAATGAATTATACAAAAATAAATTTACAAATTACGTGATTTTATGTGATCTGTTATATCTATTTTATAATAAAAATAATTTTATAATTTAATATATCATATAAAATATGTGACTTTGAGAATTTAATTTTATATATTTGTAAAGTAATTCTCTCTTATTTAATATCTAATTAGATTAAATTCAATAGCTGGTAGATCACTTTTTATCATGAAAAAATTTAATTATAAACAATTTTGTACATCAATACGTGTATCCATATAATATAATTAGTCAAAAAATAAATATTATTAAAAATAATATTAATTTAAATTTTAAATATAAAAATATTAATATTAATACTCATATTAATATACAAATTCATTTATAGATAACAAAACTTCTTTTTAATAACATTATACCAATGTGATACATATCGATTAAGGCCCATATTGAGATATTTAAATATTTATTTATTTATTTTTATCTGACATGGATCATGGGGACCTATGATCAATCCTTAAAATAAACTTATTTATTTTAATATATATATATATATATTTTAATAACGAATAATGCAACGTAAGTGCTTGGTAGCCACGTGGGCTAACACATTCCCCCAATTGTAATCTGGGAGTAGTAAGTATGAATGTCTGGTTGAACCTCAGAGATGAATGAAGTGTCAATGATTGGAGGGTTTTGATGGACGTAACCAGAGAACTGAAGAACCGACAGTTACACGTAGGCTGTTATTAAATGCAAAATAGTCTTGGAAAATACGCGTCCAGCTTGACATGCCAAATCACACCCCCCCCAACCTCCACATACGTCCAATTCGTACAGTTCCTGGCCTACCATTTTTTGTCTGACTTTTTAATTTTATAATCTCAATATCATTATTCTAACATATATATATATATATATATATATTCTGCCACACCGCCAACCGATTTTCTATAATTTTTTAATTTTTATTAAGATATGAGAATTTGGAGTTGGAGAGTTAATCATTTGAAAAAAACTTTTTCCAATATTATTAAATTCAAAATATGTAAAAAGAGTTATATAGACTTGATAAATCCCAGTTTGATTACAAGAAAATTGAAGTCTTGACATGGAGCTTGTAAGTAGGTTTTTTAGGCATGAGTCCAATATCATGGGAGGTTTAGGTCAACCAAACAATCCATTAATCTAATCAAAGGGTTCCTAGACCTAAAACGGAGGTCGTTATATAACCTTGAACGCATGAAAAACCTATCATAATGCAAAAGAGGGAGGAGCATGCTATCATGATGGAAATTAATTCCTTATAATCTTGAACATATAGGTGAATGCAGATCACGGATAGCCCTTGATCCTCTAACGAATAGGAAAGGGAAAGCATGATGGCGTGCATCCACTGACTGGAAGGGGCAGAAGCTATGCCGTGTTAAATGGGCCACTCTAGAAAGACACGCAGCATTAAAGGTGACACCCCAAAGGCCACACCACATTAAAGAAGCCCGACTGAAGGAACTGCTGAGGAAATATATCCCCTGACATAGAGCATGAGCATCTAACCCTAGAGATCAGGTATAAAAGGCAATCTTCAGGAAATAGAAATTCTCTACATACTCACATTAAACTCTAAGACAATACTGAATTTGACATTGAAGACTCCCTATCCACCACCACGGCTTCCGTCTCGTGGTATTTGTTTATGTCTGCAAGTCCAAGATTAAAAATCCGAATTGCTAAGAGTCTTACTTAAAGGAGTGCAAAACATGATGTTAACATAGCTCATGCAAATAAATTCATCCTTAAGGTTATCCATAGATGGTTATAATTAATATATATATATATTTATAACTTATTATTAGATTATTAGTTTTCCTTTAAAGTTAGGTAGCCTTTTAATTTGTTTCCTAAATTGTAACTTTTCCTTTGTTGTTTTCTCATCGAAGTTTGAAGCCAATGGATCTACATAAAAAGTTATTCAACTTTGAAGAAAATAATAATTAAGAGTCTATAATGGTAGTACATGATCTTGTTAGTAATTTCCTATTTCCACAGCAAAATTTATGATGAGAGATTTGTCATCACTAACATTAAAAAAAAAACAAAAACAAAAAAAGAAAGATTAATGCAGGGAGACAGCTAGAAAATCAATTAATATATTCAAATATCAAATATTTCTGAATAATATTTTTTTATGTAGTAAATGAATTTATTTATTCATAGCCTGCGTGAACAACCCTTCTCGTGCATGCATCATTGGCTTTGATTTCACCCGGTTTGACGTCTGGCTTATGGTTGTTCGATGCCAAATCATCGATCAATACTTGAGTTGCACGGCTGAGATTGCTTATTTGAAGATATTCCAAATTATATATGGATCGATCAGCTTACTAAAGTTGTGTTATTAATTTTATTATTTGTAAAAATATTACCATACGACAAACACTGTTGGGCCATGAAGATCTTGTATTGCACGTGAAAACTTACTTTGTCGGGGTGCGAAAGAAAACATCATATCGACCGTCGGCAATTAATATTGGCTTAATTGATTCAAATAGAAATTAATATTAATTCATGAGTAGTACTTGGCATTAATTTCTACATTACATTAATGTTATCTAATTCATTGTTTGATTTGAAAGAAAGCTGAAATAAATCATATATATATAATATGATTTAAAAAAAAAATTATATATAGTTGGAGAGTAGAGATGTTCACGAGGAATTAGAGGATCAAGTAGGTACATACATCTAGAGGTGATTTGGTAAATATATACCATCTCAGATGACATTGCAAATTTCTTAAAGTTTCATCCTGATTGGAGTTTCAACAAGATTGATCGATCTCAAAATCGATTTGTGCATTCCATCACGCAATTTGCAGCTACAAACTCTTTGTTTGGTAGCATTCTATTAGATTTTATTTATCCTAGTATTTTGCTTTTAGACAGTGGAAAAGACCCTCCAGATGGTTTGTTATATTTTAATTTATTAATATACGCAAGCTTGATTAGAAAAAAAAAAAAAAGAAAAAAAAAAGAGATCGAGTAGGTTAGGTTTGGATAGTGAGTTGAGATGAAAGTTGAAAGTTAAATAAAATCTTATTATAATATTATTTTTTAATATATATTTTTTTAGATTTGAATAAATTGAATTGTTTATTGTATTTTACGTGAAAATTATCATAATGAGATGAGATAAAATGAGTTGGGATGGTCTTGGTATCCACACTGAGCCTTAACATAATTACAAAATAATAATAATAGATAATTAATCCGCTTTTAACAATGATCTCTTGTACGTTTGAAGGGTGTTAGTAAGTCTAATCAAAACCATTAATTGCTTATAATACAATAATATTAGTCTTGGATCTTTTCTTAAATGAATTCATCCGGATTACTCATTTTGATCTGCTTTTGCAAGTTTTTCAATGCTGCATGCACCAAACTCTAAGGCCATTGGCCTTGGTTAAAAGATTTTGAAATGGTCGACGAATTTACTCTATATGTAATTTCCTTCAAAAAAACAATTAAGTAGCTAGCTAGGAAACGTAAGATCAGTTTTCTTTTATTAGCATTTGACTATTTTAGTAAATGACAATTTTCCTAAATGCATGTTTACGAAACTCAATGTTAATTTGCATCATCTACATCAATAATATTATATACAGTCGTAAAATATATAAATATAGAACATATGATATATGATCTCTCTTATAAGTTCGTAGGAAGGATTAATTGTCTTTAGGTCTATTCATCATGGGTCGCATCGCTTTTTGCCAGATGATCAGGTGTGTATAATGATATAGGAATGGAAATGGAGACCGGAGGTAACGAGGTGATGCCTCCAAGCTAGCTAACTAGCCTGATATGAATGGTTGGGCTTTTTCTTTTCTTTTTCTCCATGTAATTTTTTTTGCTTTATTAAGACGATAGAGTATGATTTTGTTCACAATATAAGATCAGTCAAATAAAAGGCAGAAAACGACCATCCATGCATACCCATTATTATTCAATTTCATGATCATCTCATACTAATTCCAAACCTGTTTCTTTCAAATTTTGTTTGCCAATTAACTTTGAAATCATTACTTTAATTTTACGCTAATTAATTGCCTCTCATGAATGATTCATGAGAATATATATATAATGTCGTCTATAGTATTTATTAATTCCAGACATACATTATTTATAATATTATAAACAGAATTTATTATATAATAAAAATAACTTTAGGCGACAACTATATGTATGCACGTACAAGTCCTCGTATTCCAATGTCATGTTCTGATGCCCGACATGTTCTATCAATCCCGGGAAGGCCATACCGCAGTTACTGTACCATGTTTGGCCACTTAAGTCAGTCCTCGATCGTGTGGCGACGTCACCATGATGTCCCAGACATGCTCCATGTCCCTCATGGCCCACACCCACCCAACCCCATCTCTCTCTCTCTCTCTCTCTCTCTCTCTCTCTCTCCACAAAGAAAAATACAAGATTTGGTGGAAGGCAAATTAACAGGGCCTGGTCGTCCGAACACTGCATCGATGGAAGATGATGATGAACAGGTTACAGGACCCGGGTGTAGTAATGTCATTGGAAAAGCATTCGAAACTGATTTTTTCTACCCAAGAAAAGGCAATCCAAGCCACCCAAATAGACATGAGAATACAACTTACTAGAGATTCATGGATATTGTGTGTGTTTTATAAGAGTATAAAATAAGCAAAAATAAGATTATGTACAACTTTTTGATCTATAAATAGCTATTTAGGGTCTTAATTATATCATGGAGCAGTTGCATGCCCGCCCCATCTGTTTTTTTATCAACTTTCTCCTTTGAATCAGTGCCAAAACAAACGTGTTCTAAACTTAAATTTCGAAACAAAAGAATGAAAATTTGATCTATCTATCTTTCCGTCCAACTTCACACGAGAAATAATATAGAATATCAGATACCTGCAGACAGGATGAATTCAGATACCTGCATGCATTATAATTTACTTGATGTCACTTTCTCTCTTTTTTTTTTCTTCTTTTGATCAGGTGCTTTCTGACATCATCTAGAATATAAAATATTCTGCAGATCATCGATCGATCTAATCTGGTGTGGCTTTCCTTCGGTTATTGTCTGCCTGATGATACTCATGATCAAATGCATATTCAGTGCAGTGGCATCTACGTATGCATATACTCAAAATTCAAATGCCTTTACTCAAAAAGATCAGCCATGCGAATTATTTGGAATAATCTCGTGATTAATTTGTATTTTATGATGTACGTGGATTCTATCCAAATGGCATATGAAAAGGAAAATAAATAAATTATTTAATTATTTATCGTAGCCGGAAAACATGTACACGAGTAAGGTAGGGAAACTATTGGTATTTTCCTCTAAAGGCATTGTCCTTTTCGAGCAGTCTCAATCAACCAACAATAAAGCTTCCTTTTCAAGAGATGATGATCACAAAATGATAGTGAAAGTAAAGCTTTGGAAACCCCCATTTCTTTTCCTTCATCCTTCCCCCAAATGATTAGGTCCTTTGCCTGGCTCTGAAACTTTCGTTTGTCTACATAGAAAACAAGAAAGAACATCTCTTGTCGCCATGATAATTACTTCCTTAACGGCCAAGGGCATGGAACTCTCCTACTACCTCTGTCATACAATGACACATGGAGCCAAGAAGTCGGAAGATGCATATGGCCTGTTGGAAATACATGCATATGCTACTTATCATGTGAAGGAAAAGTTGGAAGAGTAAATCTCAGGCATGCATGCAGCATGCAAAGTTACATGAGACTATTTTACCACTTTGGGAATCCTTGAAAACCAAAAAAAGCAGAACATGATGTGAGAGACATGATAAAAATAAAAAAAAAAAAAAAAAAAAAAAAAAAAAAATTGCATTAAGCAGGAGGTCATTTTATATATTTTGCGTCCTTAATTATCTCCTTTGCCATGCCGGGTTGCTTTGGTGGAATATGTTTATCAAACATAATAGCCCCAAGTTAACTTCAAACTGGGGTCATTAACTTGTCTCAACCCCTCCTCTAGGTACAAATTAAGGTGTGTACAGTACTACAGAAAGTGTCAAGATTCCTTGGTCCCTCTCGAGTCCATATCCATGCACCCAATCCACTAGTAATCAAGTCAAAAGTTGCAATTAAAATGCCTTGAGAACAGAACACCTTCCATGTCTAATCATAAAGCTAAAGAGATAACCCTGATTAAAGTTTCATGTCTGCAATTGATAACAAAGTTTGATTTGACACCAATGTAAAACTCCATAATTAATTATGTACCATTTCTTATACAACTTTGGTCCTCATTCTCCTTACTCTGCAATCGATTTCACAAAATTAATACTACTGATACGAGTACTAGCTAGCCGACATCAAAAGTCATATAAAGTTGGAGAAAGTTTGAAATTTCATGGTTTAACTTTGGAAGGGACCCTTGAAAGACACAAAAAATGGGTGAACGTGTTCATTCTGGAAGCTTTATAAGCTTAATTAGGAGGGCAGGGAAAAAAAAACTGCTATAATTAATGACAATACACACCGACATCGCTTTCCCACAAGAAAACTACTCCTTTAGTGGGTCGATCATTGCAGCCTTGGATAATGATATCAGAATATTTTGTTGTCTGGAAAAGTTTGATTCTGCATGACCTCCATGTCTTGCGCGCTCAACAACATGTGAATGAAAATTGAAAACCAAGATTGTTTTTTGGAATTCCATCTAGTTGTGTACCATTTTGTACGTAGAATTCAAACTATTTTCGAAATTGGTGGTTGATTTTTTTTCAGCTCTATATTCAAAGTCAAAGATTGCCTACTACAAGTCTGCAACAACCACCATTAATATATTTGCTTAACAAGCTTTCTTTTTATTGGGGGGAGGGGGGGTTGGTATATACGCTTAAAATTTGGGAGATCTCTAGCTTTCTTCTAGTATTGGATCGTGATTTTAAGAGTCATAAATCTACTCATTGTTACATATATATTCCTTGTTGAAACAAAGAAAATAAGCCAAAACAATAAAGAATATACATACATAGCAAATATGATTATGAAGAATGGATTCATGATCATATAGCACAAAGTCAATAGGCTTCGGGCGTTTTTGACTGGGCTTTGGAGTTATGACTACTATTCTTACTAACCCATGAGAGTTTTTATTCATGGGCTTATGTCCAAATTAATACAAATTGTATTGGGTTTGTCGTTTATAGACAGCTTTACAAAATATTAACAATAAATTAACATAAGAAAATACATGGAAAAGGCCAGGTTAATATACATGGTAAGATCAGGTCTTGCTTACCTAGATTTCTTTGTTGATTATAAATTGGATAGAGAATGTTTCTTATTTTACTCTCTTCGCATTCTAATGCAGAAGGATTTAAGTTAGATGATATTGAGTTGTCAGATGACATGTTAATGGCGCTGAAATACCTTGAGTTAGTAGATCAGCACAAAGATGACAGGTAATCGTAATCTTTTCCAAATTGGAGTAGTTTTGGGTGCATTTTGGTATTTTAGCCATAACTTTGGCTATAGGTATATGAACCGCACGTATGACTCCAATTTGAAAAACTATTTTCGGTGCGCTAGTCGTGACCACCCAGCTTTGCTCAGTGCACATCTTTTTCAAAGTCCAAATTCACTGTTTTCCCATATGAATCCTCATTTTTAGTTATTTTCTTTCCTTTTATGGTAATATTTCAATTATCGTTTTGGAAGTGACTCTGAACCAAATTTTTGGCAGATTAATTTTTTTATTACGTATTTAATTTTGGCATGATTATTGAGATTTTGTTATTTTTTGTAAAATTCTGATAATGACGATTTTTAACTATATAGCCCGGCTAATGGGCTGATTTTTGACATTATTTTATTTGATAATTTTGATTTGAACATCATAGGTATTTCTCTGTATTTTTTAGACAATTCTCGTGTTCTTTCATATAAATTATCTATTGAAATTAGCCCGTAGAATAATCACTACTATGTTTGACGTCGATTGAGAATATTGAGTTACAAGAAGATAAATTCTATGATTATTTTCCTTTAGGAACAAAGCATTTGTATTTTCAGAAGGAAATAAATAGCTAGCAGATAGAATAGTCAATTATGGGCAGGAAACAATGATTCAATCACATCTCTCAGTTGCCTACTGATCTAGTTGATATTTTGGTGTTGGATTAAAGCTGGAATGCTTGCTTCCTACAATAACAAAGTTATCGTCTTTCAAACTTTTGGCTTTTTTAGCTTACACTTCATAATTCTCTTATATTTTATCTGAATTAGCTAGAAAAAAAAAATAACATGGAAAGGGCCCAAACTGTACCCAACTATGCTATAGTGGGACTCGAGTCTCGGACTAGTGCTCTCTTTTGCCATGTTCACCAGGTTTGTGACATCTTGGGCCTACAAAATTGGTAGGATAAGAATATAAGCTAGGCTGTTTTGTTCTCTTATTACGATAAAAGTCAATCCACTTTAAAGTTACTGTGGAGAGTACATTATCTATACTATTTATATATATATATATGATGATAAGATTTTATTTACAAAGTTTAAAATTTTATAATTTTTCTTATAAATTAAATTATAACATGTAAGTAATATGAGATGTATGCCTTCTATACCGACTTCCAAGCAGGATTTTTTTAACACCATTAAATCAAGATTTCCACTAATGTTGTTTTCCTTTGCGAATTAGGAGTTCATCTTTTTCATAGAAGGGCAAAGATCCATTTGATAAGCAACATTTAACCAAGAAAATAACATTACTTTCCTCTAATGATTTTTCAATTGTATTTTCTTGGTCCCCTTGAATGGTTTAATTTGGGATTTAGAAGTAGTCGTTTCTAATATAATCATTTGTGCTATCTTCTCTATGGTAGGGGTGGTAATTTGCGTTTGAAGGTCGAGTTCATGACATGGACATTCTATCATATGAATCAACATGAAAATAACCCGTTAAGTTAAACTCGTTAGTCCTTTAAATCATAAACACAATCCATTTAAATAATGGGTGACACGATGTAAATCGTTATTAATTAATTAGAAATAGATCAACATAACATGATCCATTTCAATCCGTTTTAATTCTTTTAATGTAAATAGGTTGAACTAACCCACATAATCCATTTGACGTGATTAATATAATTTTATATAAAAGTTTAAATCACAATATCTCAAAAAAAAAAAAAAAGACTACTTACTAACAATAAGTATCAATATTTTTCAGATTTTAACATATAATAAAATTAATATTACAAATCTATCAATAAAAAATACAAGCATACGTCCAAAATTACAATCTCAACAATAACGAATATGCTTATATTTTGATTGTTGTGATTTTAATGTTTGTAGACGGGGAGCATGCAAGCGAATGCCAGCGAACAGCTAGGTGCCAGGGGTGGGGCTCGAGCTGGGCCCAAGCCTGCCCGAGATTTACCCCGTCTGTCTAGCCCAACCCATATATATGAATATATATAATTTTGTTTAATAAAACAATGTCGTTTCAGAATTAGGTTTAACTTAAAACCTCACCCTCTCTCTCTCTCTCTCTCTCTCTCTCTCTCTCTCTCTCTCTCTCTCTCTCTCTCTCTCTCTCTCTCTCTCTCTCTCTCTATAGTCAATGCGGTGGTGCCCCTATTCTCTCCTCATCTCCTCTCCTCCTCCTCCATCACTTTTTCTTTTCCTTTTTCTTGAAGTGAGGTTGTGGGTTTCGAAGAGATCCACGACTATTTGTGGTCATGGTTCTTTGCTCATATTTGTCATTGTTTTGGTTGTTTTTCGATTTTTTTGTGGATGGATTTATAATTTTGTGAATTTATTAATGTTTTATGTTGTTTTCAATATTTTGGATGTTTTTTTCGTTGAGTGGCAGCGGTAGGTATGGTGGCCGGACGATTATGGGGTTGATCCACCTCCTGATATCTAGACTAGGACAACCACCTATGAGGGCCCAAACTATCCCTCTGCCCATGCAGGGGCAAGGGGTTTGGGACAAGGGCACCTCGTCTAGGGGTGTAACCCGCATCCGATTGCACCCCTAAATTTCATGAAAGCTAAAACTAAAATCAATTTATTTATTTTAATAAAATAAAATATAATAAGAATATAGGATTTAACTTTCTTTTAATACAATTAATTAATGAATTAAGCTTGTTTAAAAAAATTAATGAATTAAGCTCAATAGTCTAAAAGAATTCAATTTGCCATCCCTCTACCATCCATTCGCAGTCGGTCCACAGAGAGACAGGTTTGGGGCTATGGGGGATAGCATAGAGGGCTTACTGAACCAAATTCTGAGATGAGGTAAGCTTGATTTCGCATCATACTGTGTGAGATTTCGTAACGGAGTTTTGGTTAACCACAATTAGGTTACAACTCAAACCTAAATGTGGAGGTTTGGTTTTGGTTTTGTTAGGTTTATTTTTGGAGTTTGGCCTTGTGGCTGAGCCTATAACAGACACCTCCACATGCACAGAGATCAGGGAGAGAGGAAAGGTGCGGGGGAGGTGGATATTCAACCTTCTCTCTTATTCCATAACAAAAAAGAAAAAAATAGTAAGAGAATTTATTGTGAGTTGGCTTGTCTGACTGTTCCCTTATGCTAATGCTATGTGAATGTGTCTGCAGAGATGTAGTTGATGAAATGGATGAAGATAAAAGGGAAGAGCATCCACCATCTTGACATTGATGAACTTCATAGCTTATATATTTCTGTTGCCTTTGGGTGATTTAGTTGAGATCTTTTCATTTGGGCATGAAACATTGGAAATGACACTGTACAAATGGTGAAGTCCCTGCCACACCCTCCCTTTTTTTCTTGCTCCTCTAACATTTTTGTTTTTGGAATTTCAATGTATCAGAGTCAGTTTACTTATTAAAAAAAAAAAATTGTATCAGAGTCAAGAGTTATTAGGTTGAATACTTACATTGTGCATAATCATATGACATTCATCTTGAGGATAACTCCATTTATTTTTTGGTTACCCATGCTTCTTTGTCTAGTACTCTTGTTATGTGCATAATTATATTATCTAGACTAGTTGTGCTCCAGCGGAAATAGGATACGTATCACAATCGTAGGGGTTAGATTTTAACAAAGGTTGCAAATTATCTACCCCACCTCTTCTTACTATCATTGAATTTGATATTCCTAAATAACTTGTGAAGTACTGTATTTCCATCCCTTCCCGCATATACAATACAGTTGAGACAATTTTATCTGCTTTATTTCATCCAGAATGTGAGAATCTCATTAATAATACTAATAATAGAGTTATGTTATATACAGTCATTTTTGTGTATCTTAACGCATTCCACTAATATGATTGGCTATGTCACTTTTTTTTAATATCCCTAAGTCAATGTTTTTGGCCATTTGGATTCCATGATATAGCCACCATCAGATAATCTGAATTTTTTTTAATTATTATTATTATTATTATTAATGCACAAAGCTCCATTAATTCCTTAAAAACAAGAAGAAGAAAGTGTTTCTCCCCTTCATATGTCTTTCTCAGATCGTTTATGAAAATAATGATTTATTCTGTTCCAAATCCCTCATGCAAGGGTAAGAAAGAACTCTAAATTCTCACCATTTTCATACCCCAATTTTTGTCTTTCCTCTTGTAAATATCATGTAAATCTGTTCCCAACAATCTTCTTCCCCTATAGATTAACTTTAATTGGAAGAATCTTTTTGCACACCCTTCACACGAGTATGTTAATTAGAGATTTGTTATTAATCATCTCTACACATCACATTTATTTTTATTTTTAATTTTTTTTTGTTTTATTCTTCTTAAGTTAATTAAATTCTTTTACTCGTCATCCATATACCATATATTTGGTAAGAGAAAAAAAAAATATTGTATGTGGTGTGTGGGATGTTATACTTTTGGTTTTCCTAGAAAACCTTTGTCTTCCCTAAAGTGGTTCACTTTATCTAAGATGATACACTTCATCTATCAAGCATAGGTAATTGCCCTTTATAAATAAAGTGGTGACTCTTGCTATTTTTTGATGGATGAAATAATGAGGGTAGCCTAAAAGTTGTAGGAGTAATAAATAAGGGTTCCTAGTCTTGCCTATATAAAGGGGCTTGTGTTTTCCATTAGAACCATCTCAAAAAATTCTAAGGCAAAATGCTAGAAGTCTATTTCCTACAAAATCTCTATTCTCTTTTGTAGATTTGAAACTTTCCAGTTATCAAACACAAATTGCTGGAGGTAAAAGATCCTATAGATTTTTTTGCCTATATAAAGGGGCTTGTGTTTTCCATTAGAACCATCCCAAAAAGTTCTAAGGCAAAAGGTTAGAAGTCCCTTTCCTACAAAATCTCTATTCTCTTTTGTAGATTTGAAGTTTTCCAGTTATCAAATACAAATGGCTGGAGGTAAAAGATCCTATAAATTTTTTATTAAAGTTATTTTCTTACATTTGGTATTAGAGTGGTTGCCTTTCAACTTTGTGTTTGAATTATTAGTATTTCATTTTGTTCATATAATGGGCTTTTGAAATGCAGTTTTGTTCTTTGTTTTATTCTCTTGGCATGATCAATGAATTTTGTCATAATCTATATTGTGAGAGAAAAGCCAGGTCATGTTTTCAAACATTTGTGGGCTCAATTTTAAGTTTTTTTTCATATTGTTGGGCCTTTGGGATAATTTACATTTTTTTTTAAGGAGATGTCCAGTTGTATTTTTTTTAATAATGAAGGTAATGCCACAACATCCTTATTATTTAAAAGAATACATATAAAAAAAAATTGGAATCTCATTATAATTAAATCATAGGTTTTAAGGATTTATTCCTACAGAGAAATCTTTAATTTTTGTGATTTAATTAGTATAAGAAAATGTTTTTCAGTATTGACAGTTAAATTTATCTTCTGCCTACATGTGTGGATAGTTTTATTTGTTAATATTTGAAATAATTTGTCTTATAAATAAAGATAAGTAAATTTATTCTGTTACGCAACCTTTTCCCATATGAATGTTAAAATGTACTTAAATTCATAGCATTAAAGTTTTTCTTGGTTTTGCAGCTGTTGTACCACAATCCTTAGCTGATTGTGTTTATTTTATTCCAATGCTTGATGACACTAATTTTTCTGATTGGAAAGATTCGGTTCAATTTATCTTGGAGTATATGGACCTTGATTATGTACTCTGTGTGGAACAATCACCTGCTGCCATGGATATGGATGCACAGGAAGTTATTGAAAATCACCAATGGTGGGAGCGATCTAATCGCCTAAGTCTAATGCTCATAAAGTCTCGCATGAGTAAGAGCATTAGAGGTTCTATTGGTGATTGCGCTACAATTAAGGAATTAACACAGGCAATTGAGGAACAGTTTGTTCGTTCTGACAAGGCTTTAGCTAGCACTCTTATCAGGCAATTCACTACTAAAGCCTTCGACAGTTCTAAGGGTATGCGTACATACATTACAGAAATGAGAGACATTGTTTCTCAACTTAAGGGCTTAAAGATAGAGATATCTGAGCCATTCTTGGTCCATTTCATCCTTGACTCACTGACATCTGAGTATGGACCTTTCAAGATCTCTTATAACACACATAAAGAAAACTGGTCAGTTACGGATCTTCTGACCATGTGTGTGCAGGAAAAGGAAATGATGAAGCATGATAGACCTAAAAGTGCAAATATGGTTGTGAATGATAAAGTTAAGACCGAGAAGGGCCAAAGTGGACCTCAAAAGAAAAGGAAGCATAATGTGCCATCAAAATCCAATGGATCTAATGGCAAAAATGTGACCTGCTTCTTTTGCAAGAAAGAGGGACATGTAAAGAAGAGCTGCATCAAGTATAAAGAGTGGCTTGAAAAGAAAGGTAACTCTATATCTCTTGTGTGTCATGAATCTTTTTTTCATTGATGCTCCTAAAAATTCATGGTGGATTGACTCCGATTCTTCAATTCATATTGTGAATACATTGTAGGGTTTTCTCACCAGAAGGAAACCAACAACAAGTGAACTTTGGCTCTTCACCGGAAATAAAGGGTGTTCACAAGTTGTTGTAGTTGGAGTTTTTAGAGTGATTATCAAATCGGGACATGTTTTTTATTTAAATAATGTTTTTTATATTCTAGAATCTTGTAGAAATTTAATTTCTGTTTCCAAATTTGTTATCAAAGGATATAGTTTCCTTTTTTAGAATGTTATGACTGTTGTTAAGAATAAAATTCATGTTGGTTCTGGAACTTTAGTTGATAACTTGTTTAAATTAGATATTCATCCCGATTTTGAAGAGAATTATCTCTCCCTGCATTCAGTTGGTATTAAGAGAAACATTTTGAATGAAAATCTTCTCTACTATGACATAAGAGATTGGGACACATCTCTATAGAGAGGATGAGACGGTTAGTAAAAGAAGAGGTCCCACTGGATCTTGATTTTACTAACTTCAAGAATTGTGTGGATTGCATAAAAGGTAAGCAGACCATCAATAATTCTAAAGGTTCAAGAAGGAGCTCAAGCATTATTTTACACAAACAGATATCTGTGGACCATTTTCTACCCCTTGCCTGAATGGTCAGAGATATTTTATCTTATTTATTGACGACTATTCTAGGTATATGTATCTTTATCTTCTGAATGAGAAGGCTTAAGCACTAGATGTTTTCAAAGCCTATAAAGCAGAAGTAGAGAATCAAAATGAAAAGAAAATCAAAATCGTAAGATCTGATAGGGGAGGGGAATATTATGGTAGGTACACAGAACATGGACAAATTAAGGGTCCATTTGTAAATTTCTTTCAGGAAGAAGGCATTGTTGCCCAATATTCAATGCCTGGCACACCATCATAAAATGGTATTGCAGAAAGAAATAATCGTACGCTAATGGATATGGTAAGGAGCATGATTAGTAAATCTAATATCCAACTTTCCTTGTAGAGTGAAGCTCTTAAAACTGTAGTGTATATATTGAATAGGGTTCCATCCAAATCTGTCTCTAAGACACCTTTCAAGTTGTAGAAATGGTGGAAACTTAGTTTAAATCATATATATATATGGAGTTGTCCTGCTGAAGTTAGGATTTATAATCATAACATAAAGAAGTTAGATCTAAGGACAATTAGCAGTTTCTTTTTGGGTATTCAAATAACTCCAAAGGATATAGATTTTTTTTTTATCCCAATAATAGCCCTCGAATTGTCGAATCTAAAAATGTAAAATTTCTTGAGAATGTTGAACCTAGTGGGAGTGTGAATCTTCAAGAGGTTACTTTTGAGGAAACACCTGAACATGCTACTTTGCCTTCTTTTGGAGAAAGAATGGTTGTCTTAAAGCAAAATAGATCGCAAGATCAAGTAATAACACCAATTCAAGTACAGTATATTCCCGTAAATGAGGTTCAATTTGAAGTTATTTCGCATTTACAGTCTGAACCAATTGAGTCATCTCCAAATGATGAAATAATGGCTCTAAGAAGATCCTCAAGAATACACAAGCCTGCTATTCCAGATGATTACATTGTATACCTAACTGAGTCTGATTTTGACATTGGACTTCCGGAAGACCCAATTACGTTTTCACAAGCCATGAGTAGAAATAAATCTACATTTTGATTGGATGCCATGAAAAATGAGTTAGAATCCATTTATAAGAACCAAGTCTAGGATCTCGTCGAATTACCAGAAGGGGTGGCAACAGTTGGCTGCAAATGGGTTTATAAAACCAAACGAGATTCTTTTGGTAATGTCGAATGATATAAGATTAGACTTGTCGCTAAATGATTCACTCAGAAGGAAGACATTGATTATCATGAAACCTTCTCTCCGGTCTCTAAGAAGGATTCATTGAGAATAATTATGGCTTTAGTAGTTCATTTTGATTTAGATATATCAAATGGATGTGAAAATGGCTTTTCTTAATGGAGATCTTGATGAAGTGGTATACATGAAACAATCTAAGGGTTTCAGTGACTACAGTCAGAAAATATGTAAATTGAAGAAGTCTCTTTATGGACTAAAACAAGCTTCCTGTCAATGGTATTTAAAGTTTCACAAGATTATTATCTCATACGGCTTTATCGAGAATCTTATTGATCAATATATATACCTTAAAATTAGTGGGAGCAAATATATTTTTTTAGTCCTATATGTAGACGATATTCTTCTTGCAAGTAGTGATTTGGGTTTGTTACATGAGACTAAACAATTTCTCTCCCAAAATTTTGAAATGAAGGATATGGGTGAAGCCTCTTATGTCATTAGCATAGAGATTCACAGAGACAGAAAACAAAGAGTTTTAGGACTGTCTCAAAAAGCTTACATTGAAAATTTTTTATAGAGATTTGGTATGAAAGATTGTAAAGCTTCTGTAGCTTCCATAATCAAAGGTGATAAATTTCATAAAAGACAATCGCCTAAAAATGCATTGGAACAAGAGCAAATGAAAAGTGTGCCTTATGCATCTGCAGTGGGTAGCTTGATGTATGCTCAAGTTTGTATCCGTCCAGACCTATGTCTAGCAGTTGGATTATTGGGTCGCTATCAAAGTAATCCAGGACTTCAACATTAGATAGCTGCAAAAAAGGTGATGCGGTATTTGCAAGGAACCAAGAATTACATGCTAACTTACAGGCATACAAATTTACAAGTGGTTGGCCATTCAGATTCTGATTTTGCCAGTTGTGTAGACACCAAAAAGTTTACTTCTGGATATATCTTTCTTCTTGCTGAATGAGCTATATCTTGGAAAAGTACGAAACAATCTATAGTTGCTACGTCTACTATGGAGGCAGAATTTATTGCGTGCTATGAAGCAACGACACAAGCCATATGGTTGAAGAATTTTATTTCTGGTCTTAAAATTGTCGATTTCATTCAAAGACCAATAAAGATTTTTTGTGATAATACCGTTGCAGTGTTCTTCTCAAAGAACAATAAGAGCGGAAGCAGAAGCAAGTATATTGACATAAAGTATTTAAGTGTGAGAGAGATCATCAAATATAATGTGGTGTATATTGAGCACACCAGTACAGATTTGATATTAGCTGATCCAATGACCAAAGGTTTACTGGTAAAACAGTTTCAGGGTCATGTGAATCGTATGAGCCTAATTAAAGTGTAATCTCTCATGTTACTTTATATTTCACAAAGAATAAAGTTGAATTCAGTTTCAGTTTTGCGCATAAAGTAACAATTCATCATATCCATTGGGTGATTAAGTTGGACCCGAATGACTTTTAATAATTGTTCATAAAGTATTTTTAAGGGATACTATGCATTGTGACACATGGAAGGGAAATGTTCACTATAAAGAGCAATACCACCATGGTTCGTATGTAAGATATATACCTTAACAGAATTAAGGACATTATTTTGGTCATTTCAGTTTTATCTATTAAGTGAACAAAGTGGGAGAATGTTAGACTTTTGGTTTTTCTAGAAAACCTTTGTCTTCCCTAAAGTGGTTCACTTCATTTTAGATGATACACTTCATCTATCAAGTATAGGTAATTGCCCTTCATAAAAAAAGTGGTGACCCTTGCTATTTTTTGATGGATAAAATAATGAGGGTAGCCTAAAAATTGTAGGAGTAATTATTGAGAGTCACTAATCTTGCCTATATCAAGGAGCTTGTATTTTCCATTAGAACCATATCAAAAAGTTTTAAGGCAGAAGGCTAGAAGTCTATTTCCTACAAAATCTCTATACTTTTTTGTAAATTTGAAACTTTCCAGTTATCAAGCACAAATACTTGGAGGTAAAAGATCTTATAGATTTTTTATTAAAGTTATTTTCTTACATGGGAATGAGGAATATAATTTTTCTTTTGAATTTGTTAGAGATTTTTAGCATCCAAATATGCTTCCATAATTTCTTTTGTTCTCGTCTTAGAACATTCTCTCTTGCTTAGGTTATTCTTGGCTCCTTTGTCGAACTAAGCACTTGTAACTGTGAATCCTCCTGACTTCGTTTTAAATGGTTGCACGACTTTTTCTTAAGGCATTTTTAGTTTAATTTTGAGGGATTTTAACCAAGGCACGTAAACCCACTTAAAAAAAAAATTAAAATTAAAATTAAAATATGATGTGTAATTAAAAAAAATAAAGTAGTTCTATTTAAAGGTCTTTACATTACACATCATCGTATAATTTAATTTAAAAAATAAATTTTAAAATTTAAATATTATATATCAAATTATATAATATGGATGATGTGTGATGTACAAATATTTACTGTTCAAAAAATTATATTAAAAAAGTTAAAAATATGAAATCTAGAAAAATTATAAAAAGAAAAAAAATTTAAACTCATATTGACCTTTTACAAAAAAACTTTTACCCTATGGTATAAAATCAAGAATAAATTATAAAATACAACTGAGTAACTTATTTATTTATAATTTTGACCAGACATTTATATCTCCATGCCTGTACGTGTATAAAGTGTGTCTACAAGGGAACGAACTAGCGAATGCCCGAATGGCTTCGATGCCAACTCTGCTCCATACACAGCAAATTTCATTATTCGGCCTAATTTCCCACCAATTCCCTTCCTTAATCTGCTACAGCCCCCCATTTCAAACATCCAACCCTCCTCATCTTCTCCGAGTCACTTCTCCAAACCTCATTCTCTCCCACAAGCCATTAGCAACACTCAAATCCCAACAAAACAACCACTCCTCCTCCTCCATAACCAAGACCCAAGACGACGGCATTCCCATTGAAGACGTCAAAATTCTCGTCAAGTTCAAGTCCAGGCACAATTACATTCGCGTTCTCCAAGTTTCCAGAAAAGCTGACCACCCTTTTGCCGGCTCTAGGCTCCTGCTCCTCGATGGCCCTGGAAACATCCACAGCATCTCGTTCCTATTCAACAAATCGCTCACCAACACGTACTTTGATGTCTTCGCCACCTTGCCACCGATCTTGCCGCCCGGGCCTTTGGGAATTCTCGGGTTCGGAGCGGGTTCTGCTGCTCGTTTGTGTCTTGAGTTGTACCCGGAATTGGTTATCCACGGATGGGAGCTTGATCCGTCTGTGATTGCTGTGGCGAGAGAGTATTTTGGCCTTGCAAAGCTTGAGAGAAAATACAAAGAAAGGCTTTTTGTCTATGTTGGTAATGCATTGAAAGCTACAGTTCGAAATGGGTTTTCGGGAATCTTTGTTGATTTGTTTAGTAAAGGTAGTTTGATTCCGGAACTTCAGGATCCGAATACTTGGCAGCTGCTGACCAAGTGTTTGAGGAAAGGCGGGAGAGTTATGGTTAATGTTGGAGGTAGTTGTGTGGAGGCCGAGGATTCGCGGAGAGATGGGAAGGTAGTCATGGAAGAGTCTTTGAAGGCGATGCGACTGGTTTTTGGCGACAAGCTTTACATTATGAATCTGGGGAATCGGACTGACGATAGCTCCATAGCTCTCACCGGTGAGTTTCCGGATCTTGACTCCTGGAAGATGGCGCTGCCTCGTTCTTTGAGGTGCTATGTCGATATGTGGACAAAATTTCGCAGTTAATATGGTACGTGCTGGCGCTGTTTGTGTTTGGCTTATGGCATTTGTGTACGTAGACAAACCTTACAAAGTTGTGGAATTGAAGGGTTTATTTATGGCATATTGTTTAGCTGTTTTTAGGAAATGAGAACTCATAGCAGGAAAGATTATTAATGAAGTTGAACTATGGAATTTCATTTTTGACATACTGTGAAATATCAGGATTAGTTGTAGAGTTTTGCTATGTACAAACAAAGTCACTTACTAGTCTGCGTACTAATACTGATTCCTTCATATTTAAAATTTAAATTAGCACTATTTTCAATAAAATTTATTTTTTGACTAATTACATTAGATTTGTGTACATATTAGTGCGCAATTATGCTTGTAATTAGATTTTTTCTTAGTTGTATACCGATCATGTGATCCAAATATATGCGTTGGAATGCAATATGATCAATGTGGTTTTAAAAAATATTGACCTGTTGCTGGGGCTTTGGGATTTATTCAAATTGAGCCTTTTTACTTGACCTTGAAGGAGGCATAGCAACTGAGCACCACAGAATCTTATTGAATCATTGGGAAGGTTTAAATATCTATTAAAATCACTATCTTTTCAGTGGTCTTGGAAAAGTCGATTTCAAACTTTCTACGTTCCTATAATCCAAATAAATGCAATTTGATATGGTAACCAAGGTTATATGTTAATGAATTAGTAGTCCCTAGGCATAATTTTAAGCCAGATATTGTGTAGTGGATATAAACTAATCATCACCAATTGCCAAATTTCACTCTAGCTAGAAGATTTATGTGGGATGGCTAATTTGTGCATTCCATTACCTAGAATATTTTGTACACTCGAAAGATCTATATTGTTCCTTGCTGCACATTTTTCCCAAAAATCACTTTTACCTAACTTTTGTGGCATGCCAATCAGCCACTTGAATGATTTCTCTATACATGCGTGATTGAGACAGGCACCTGTGCTGATAGTATATTAATCTGCTTTCAAATGTCTTTCATTGCCCAATGCGTCTTCAATCTAAAAACGGGCACAACGGTGTAGACACACGCACGACATCTACGGTGCACTGAGAGAGAATTGCCCACCCCCTCCACTGAGAGAGTAAAAGCTATATCACTCTACTCTTCAATTTTCTTCTCCTTCCTTTTGATGCATGTTCTCGTTTCTTCTTCCTCTCATTCCTCTTTCATTTTAGGTGCTACTAATTTGACCATTTGTGGTAACTTAAAATCAGATCAAGTGTGAAGTAGCAGTCCTATGCATCCCAATATAAATAATGTTTGGTTTGATAGTGAGTTGAGATAGTTTATAAATAGTAATGAGATATTTAAGTCGAGATTAGATGCATTAAAAATTATTTGAGTTAAAATGTTTTATGGGATTTTAGAAAATGAGAGAGAAAAAAAAAAGTTGAATAAAAATATTATAAAATTAAAATATTGTTAGGATATAATTTCTTAATATTATTTTTATTTTGAAACTTGAAAGAGTTGAATTATTTTTTATGTTTTGTTTGAAAAAGTTGTAATAATTAGGTAATTATTAGATGAAAAATTTGAATATTTGAAATTGAAAAGTATTTATATTTATGATATTTGGATATTGAGATGAGATAGAAGTATCTTTCTATCCAAATCAGGTCTAAATCCATTGATACTAGATGGGAGCACAAGCATATCTCTTGGTAGGAATATAATTCAAAATTCCAATAAATTATGTTGTTCTTCCAGCTCTGTCATTCTATATATCACTTTCACCCCAGAGCATTAGCAAGGGCCTCGCCATTGCCCAATGCAAGTCCAAAATGGAGCACAAATCTGCAGAAATTCATCTGTAATGGCCTAGCTAAAACTCATTTGTTTGACATAACTGCTACAGTTATTGTATCTCTTCCTCCAAACTTGGCCAGCAACTGCAGCCCAGCCAAATGGTTATTTTATTATTTCCGCTCCCCCCCAATGTCTCTTTCTTCTCCATCGATCTGCTCCACCTTTCCATTTCTTTCATTCCTCTCTTTCTTTCATTTCTTTCTTCTTCTTCTCTACGCCGAAGCTCTATATCTCCTTTCTCTCCATAACTGCCTTTGCCTTTACCATGCCACACTTCCTTACAAACTCTCTCTTGCTCTTCTTTTTTGCTCTGTAAGTTTCCACACCGCATCAACATGCACCCAGCCAATGCTCAGCCACCGTAGCCCAACTCCCTCAACCACGATCAGGTAGACGTCTCTAACCACAGCATCATGGTTGGTAGCCTTTCTTGTCATGGCCCAAGTCACCACAGCCGCGATGCGAACCACTGTTTCTGCACCACACAACTATCACAACCTCTGTTTTTAGGAAAGAAAAATAGAGCATGTGTGAGCTCTTAGCCCGTTGCACAATCAGAGCCTAGCTACGCCACTGCACCTCCACATCGCCTCAGAAGATGCTGTCGAGTACTACACGTCAGCCCCCCTAACGGCCGCGTCTCACAGTGAGGTTCTTCCCCTAGACGTCGTGCCCACTCTTTTCGTTCTCTCTCTTGTCACTCTATCTCTCTCTAAGTTACTTGGCCATGCAGATTGATGGCAATTTCATCTAGCTCAGCTGACCTCCGTCTAGCCACTTGCGGGCCGCCCAGCTCCCTCACATGCCTCTCCCATAGGTCTCTGTTTTCGTTTTCATTTTTAGATAAGCTCTGCTGCTCAAAGATAGTGTTCCTTCGTGTGTGTTTGTGTATTTAAAATTATTAATTAAATATGTAATATTATATTATTATTTTTACTTCTAAATGACTAGTTCAATGTGAATTAACTTAGCTAAAGGTTTTGGCTCTAGCTAAAACTTGAAATTCTAGTCAAAATTTAGACTTGGCAATGACTAGACTATTGCCAATGCTTTGAAAGCAATACAAAAATCACGCTTCAAGAGTTTCAGAGATTAAACATCACAAAAATAAAAGTAGCACAACTCCATTTAAAAACTAAGCAGTAAGAAACATACTGAATTGAGCAAAATGTAATAGATATGCGAGCATTGACTTCCCAAGCATAGATTCTATAACTTTAGACACAACTAGAGATGCAGTCCCATGCTTTTCATTTCCTTTGTAGCATATGGTATGCTCAACGATCTATTGTGTCAGATTTTCATTTCAAAAAAACATTATATCAAATTTTTAAGTCATGACTATTATCTCAGGTTAATTATAAGAAAATTGTTGTATTTTATCTTAAATTTCTTCTATTTTTATATATAAATATATATTACTTCTTATAAGACTAAATTTTGTGATAAATGGAAAACATAGATTGTTGCTACGAATGGGACTGGATTAGTGTCTGTGGGCCAATATCAACGCTACAAAGTAAGTCCATTTTTGTTTCTTCACCATTCTCTTTACCTTCTTGTCGGTGGAGATGAAAACTATACATACAGTGCAAAGGAAATGAAAAGCAAGCTAATGCCTTTCCCTTCCTTCCCCTCACAAGTCCCACAGTCTGTGATGTTGAAAAAGAAAAGAAAAAGATTGTAACTTGCAAAAGTACTCTTACTTGGTTCGACGTCGAGGAGTGGGTAGTGGCCAAGCTCAGTCACTCCGTCCAAACACCAATCTGAGAGAGAGGAAGAGAACTGATCGAGAAGATATTTCCCAAATCTGAGAGAGGAAGAGATATGAGAGAAAGGTTGCATGAAATCTGGGGGCGCAGAATGAACGAAGGAAACGAAGCTCTGTGTTTGAACGAAGGTCTGTATGAATGAAGGATTCTGCTGTCTGCATTTTCTTCTTCCTCAATTTCTTTCTTTTTAAAAAAGACATGATATAAGCCCTGACGTGGCAAAACGCCACGTCACCGACGTGCACATACAGGGACAACTTGTGCCTGTATGTAGTAAATCTGCTCTTTGATTATGCAATGAATTGATCATTATTTGAGAATCTATGTCCACTTCCACAAAGCTAATTTGCAGCTACTAACACATTTCTAGTCCATTAAGCAATATTACAACAACTTCATGGTATATTATTTCCAGGTTTTCACATTTAGTATGAAAATTGTCATCTCATGAGGTCTTTCTATGACTACTGCAATATTATAACAACTACTGCAATACTTTTTTCATGGTATATTATTTCCAAAATTTCACAATTACTAAGAACAGTGTCATCTCCTAAGGTCTTTCTATAACTCTATAGTAGCATTGCGTCTAAAGTTGTAGATAACATGTTGAGTTCATGAGGTTTTTCAATTCTTCTAACAATATATATTTAAGTACTTGAATCTTGGATCATCTATCACATGTCTCGATCTTTCTATGGTACCAAAAGTTGCAGGGGGAGTAAATGGCTTGTAGACATGAGAGAAAAATAAGAATTGTTCCAATAAAAGAGGGATGCTCTAAAGGGCTAAACATTGATAGTAAGAGGATAACGTCGTTCTTGGGGGCATATGAGCAGAAGTTCTATTGCCTTCACTCTCCCATGTTAGATATAATCATATATAACCAAGGTTTGGATACCAAGTATTCAAGATCCGAATACTTGACAACAGTTGAGGAAGTGTTTGAGGAATGGCTAGACAGTTATGTTTAATGTTGTGATTAGATGTGCGGAGGCCAAGAATTTGTGAAGAGATAGAAAGGTAATCATGAAAGTGTCATTGAAGGCAATGTGACTGGTTTTTGGCAACAAACTTTACGTTATGAATCTCAGGAATCGGAAGGACGATAGCTTCATTGCTTTCATCGGTGTGTTGCCAGATCTTAACGCCTGGACGACGGTGCTTCCTTGTTCTATGAGGTGTTATGTCGATATGTGGAGAGCATTTTGCAGTTAATGTGGTATGTGCTGGTGATGTTTGTGTTTGGCTTATGGCATTTGTGTATGTAGACAAACTTCACAAAGATGTGGAATTGAAGGGGCAAATTGTTTAGCTGTTTGTAGGAAATGAGAACTCATAGTAGGAAAGATTATTTATAAAGTTGAACTATGGAATGCCATTTTTTTCGAGAACTATGAAATATCAAGATTAGTTGTATACCCAAAATGTGATCCAGATAGATGCGTTGTAGTGCAATATTATCAATATGAATTTAACAAATATTGAGCTTTTGCTGGGGCTTTGGGAATTATTCAAATTCAACTTTTTTAGTTGACCTTGAAGTAGGCATAACAACTGAGCACAAGAGAAGATTTATATTGTTACTTGCTCCACCTTTTTCCCAAAAACCAATTTTACCTTACCTTTGTGGCATGCCGATCAGCTACTTGAATGATTTCTCTATATATGCGTGATTGAAATAGGCAATCACGCAAGCTAATAGTATTTGAATCTATTCCCATATGTCCTTCATTACCCAATTTGTCTTTATTTGACTATGCCACTAATTGATTATTAATTGAGAATCTGTTTCCACTTTCACCAAGCTAATTTATAGCTGCTGACGCATGTTTAGTCCATTAAGCAATATTACAATATCTTCTGCAATACTTTATTCATGGAATATCATTTCTAGGTTTTCACATTTAGTATGAAAGTACCATCTCCTAATGTCTCTCTATGACTTTATATTAGCATTTTGTCTAAAGTTGTAGATAACATGTTGAATTCATGAAGTTTTTCAGTTTTTCTAACTATATATATCTATTTATATCAAGATCCTTTAGTCTTGGATCATCTCTCAGTTGTCCCGATCTTTCTTTGGTACGTATCAAAAGTGGCAGGAGGAGTCAAAGGCTTGTAGACATGGGAGATGTCTCGATGATCAGTAATGTTCTAGAAGATTAGATCATTCTTATAAGGGGCATATTGGCATAAGTTTTGTTGCCATTACCCTCCCATATTAGATATAATCATATATAACCAAGGTTTGGATACCAAAGTATGTCCATACTAAAAAGCTATGAAAATGAATCTTGGAAACTTGTGTTTGATATGGCTACTAAAAATACTCCATGAAGTGAATCTAAACACTTAGATACATGTTTGAACCATACCATGGCAAGTAAGTTGCACAATAGACTCGATATTTTAAAGACCATATTAAGATAGACAATCTAGCCCTGAATATGGGCTGGAGGGGTTTTTCCAACCCTAAGCTGACTCAATTAGTCTGTATAAAGTAAATGCTTAGTCTCATAATTTAAAATGTTGAATATTGTACTCTCCTTTCCTTTTTCTGCCAAATATGCGGAGTAACACAGAAAGCATTATTTGTGATTGGGGAGGTAACTCGACACACGACTTTTAGTGGTATTGCACTGAATAATAGCTAAAATTCCAACTACTTCAATCCCGTGGTCGCCTCGAGGTAGCTTGAAATGTAAAATACCTACAACCAGGTTCACTTTGAAGTCATTTTCTTGATTTTGTTCCTCAAAATCTTTGTGAAAGACTTGTTTTCGCATGAACCACATTTGCTGACTACATTGGTACTGATGCTATCTTTTTGATACTTTTTTAGTTTTGTACGTACATTTGAAGTTTACATTTCCGATGTATTTGACAAGGGAAATGATGCATCTACCAAGAATGTATCCTGACAAAAGCTATCGATTCATTTTTTTTTTTAACTTAATTGTTAAGGAAGGATTTTAAATGAGCTTGTGATTTTTTTTTTAAAAATGTTTAAAGGGGTTCAAAAAATGACTGAAAAAAACAAAAAAAGTGCACTTTGCACTCCTCTATAGAAATCCTCCAGGCCACTCTCGGTTGCCCTAGCATGATTTATTTGACAATGTTTGCTGTGTGATACTGGGTTTCTGTGGCCCAAAATGAGTTTTAGAGTTATTTGATCGACAACTTTAGATGTCTTATTCAAACTCATAATACTCTTTTTTACGATTATCTAAAATTATCCATTTATACGGTCTAAATTTATATAGTAAGAAAATGCCCACTAAAACTGAACTACTCGATTAAAAAAGAAAAAAAAAATTACAGGTGACCTAGATTTTTTAGATATAATAGTAAAAAAGAGGGCCGGAATTTTATATTTCACTAGTGCTCTTGGTGTGAGGCCAATTGCAGGTTACTTTTTCCTTCTTAAATGGTATCTTGGAAAGGCCTAGGATGTGGTGAATATAGGTTTGATCGTTTTGAGGCATTCCCCTTCGAATAAGAATGACCAGAATCTTTTGAGTAAGGGAATTCACTACAAGAAATTTCCACGTTCCCCGAGGGGGCTTTTCGTGGCAAAAAGCCAATTTTTGGCGGGGATATACTTTTTCCCACAAATTCTGCCCGTGGGAGTCTCGTGGCATATAATTCGCCGCAAATGCTTCAATTTCCCATGATAACTCTAATTGGTGGGGACTGAATGTTTTTAACCACGGAATGTTCCGTGGTTAAAAACTCTACACTTCATCGCAAAAGCCAATAAAATTGCTATCAATATTATGGGTAAAAGAGATAATGCCACTAGATCCATCCGTGGGAAAAGGTATAATTCTCACGTGTACAACTCATAGGCAATAGAGTAATTCCCACCAGCGCTACCTTTGTGCAATGGTATTTTTCCCATAAGTTGTACTCGTGGGTAATGAAGCAAGTCCCTCCTTAAAAATTCGTGGGGAAAGATGCAACAGTGACAAATGAATTTTGTGGGTATACTTATTAGCCACTACTTGTTTTGTGGCAAATAAGCCCTTCTCCATTCATATATTTGCTGATTACCCATGATTGGTTTCGGTGGGAATTACATAATTTACATGAATTAAATTGCCGTGGGAAAAATCTTAATAAACAAAGAGTTTATTTTTTTCCCCACAAAACGTCACTCCTAGGAATAAAAATTTGTCCATGAGAAATACCTTTAGGAAATGTGTCGAATTTTAAGTGGGTGATTTTTCCCCACAACCATATTCCATGTAATACCTATATTTTACATGGAAATATCCTGTGGCAAGGAACCTTTTATGGATTCTTGTACTATATCTTGATACCCACGAGTTATTCTCCATGAGTTGATCGAGATAGACACCACCATTTACCAACAATTCTCCCACAACTAACAATGTAAGCATAATTCCCATACATTAATTACGTTCCCCTGTTTCTTACAACTAAACACCCATTAAACATAACTGTGCTGGGATACAGACAACAAATCCATTCAAAACTATTGCCCCATATATATATTTATAACATTGATCAGGAATGTTCCAATATGCATAGTCTTTGAGGGAAATGGAAAATTAATGTTTACCTTGTGGGAAGGAGAAGAGGGTCATCAGCGTTTTTAACAAACTTTAGCCTATATGCATACAACAACTACACAATTCTGCATGGGGGATACACTTCCAGCAGAATAACCTCCCTCCAACGTAAAGTTCACTGGTAGCTCCATTGAAAGCAGGTATGACATATGTAACGGTTGATCTCACCATTTTTCTTTGATACTACCAGCTGATCCTGATGCCCACATGCCTCTCTATACCAGAAAATATCCACTGGCTGAATGAATATTGACCTGAAAACTTTATTCATACATGATGTTATGAATTTTTTTAAAACACTAGCAGCAGCAGTAGTAGCCCTACAATTCTAGGAGAATCAACAATCTAACTTCAACAAATGACAACAAAATCATAGGAACCATCCTACTTAGCACTAATTAATATATCTGCTCATGAACAATATTCCATCCAGGGATGTTAGAATGCAATCCCATGATTGCATTCTGAAAATTCCTGCTGCATCAGTAGGTTTTTATCCAACAATTAAAGTTTACATTCAGATATTGACACCAAATACAAGAGGGTGCAGTCCCTACAATGAAGGTGATGGCACATTGTTATCAATTACCCTTGGTATCCATTTGTATACATGGTGTTACAACATGATATCTATGTAGATGTCATTTCCATATGGAAGAACTGGCCAATATAGTGGAGAAGAATTTATTGGGATTCTGTTGTGTAAATGCCAAGTCCTAACCTATCATAATGAAATGATGTATTTAAGGTGCTAATAAAAGCCTATTGAGGTGTTTAGTTTTTCTTTCATAAATTGTGAATTCCTGCAAACTAAAGTTAAACTATACTTCTTAAACCCCATTTTCCATCAACAGTTACCTGCTGAGTTAGTAATCCCTAATATTTTTGTTGGTCATTTGCTGTTGAAAAATTAAAACTTGAAGCTGCCTTTTTCCCAGCACATTATGCAAAACAGGGCAATATTCATCAAGTTGCTATATTCATGCTACAAGCATCATAATTCAATGTTATATAATTACCTATGGTATCCTGCTGCATTCAAAATCCGGTTTTGAGTGCACCATGAAAAAATCATACTTAAATATAAATTGTGATATCTGTGTCCAATGAGGATTCATTACAGCTCCAACACATGTTTTTAAAACAACCAATCATAACCAAAGTCATCGATATCATTATACACATCCAGTTATTGTGGTAGTTGCTTAACTTGCCATTCAACTCTAGTGAGTGACCTAGTGAGTTACAGTGCACGTGAAAGCCTGAGGATTTTTTAACATCCATATGGATTCCTCATTCAGATTCTGATATAATATCATGAGTCTTAAGTAAATGAATTTTAAACCTTTTCACTCTAACCTTTTCAATTTTAACATATATATAGCCCAAATCTGGACTTCAAAATGTAATAATCTGATGTGGGTTACAATATGAACCACCAATTTTGATCAAACCAAACATATGAAGGTGGCTTATTCTCTAAATACAGATAATTACTGTGGTTCCCCCCCAATTCATACTCCACCTAATTACCTGTATCAACCCACTAGTCATTTCCTAAGCAGATGCATTTTCCTAAAACATGTACAATGATTTCTAATAATCAAATTGTTATGGACTACCCTAAGGAGCATATAACATCATCTATTGATTGAAAATATCAAAAATCATTGTACATAAACCAAGAATTTTGACAGAAAATTTAAGCTACCATCACCCAATCTGGAACTTGTCCAATTACCTTATATAGGTCACTTCGCATGGTGGTTGCCAAACAATGTTACTTCCATGACTTTCCAATAATGCCTTCCATCACTGAAAAATAATAAACCTGCTGGAACCCTTATATGCAGATCCATTGATGCACTACTTGTGTTTCCCTGAAGTGAAAAAATCAAAATGATTTGCATTTAACTGTACCCAATCATTTTACAAATATCCAGGAACTTCCAAACACTACTTCATAGTGTTTTTGAAATATATACTCACTCATTCAGCAGCAAACCATCACCTGATGGTAACACATATGATAATCTAGTACCCATTCCCATATTAAAGTAGTTTATGGAATTCCCAAAACAAAAACCTGTGTCCACTTACATGGAACACCTCCCATCCCTTTTTTCACAAAACATGACCCCCAACCTTTCCCCACAGTTGATCAAAATAAATACATTATAATTGTTTCCAAAAGCGATAGGGGGAACAAAAACTAGTTATATCCCCATGACCTTCTTCAAAAAACCTTTACAATATATTAGGAATTTTATAAATCTCCTTGAGTCTCTTGTTGAGACTCCCTACTTGACCCCAAATGTGAGGATATGGCCATGATTTGTTTGTCATGCTTAGAAAACTGTTTTCGCAGCTCAGCCATATCACCCAGCAGTGCTTCTAGTTTACTCTTATATAAGTCAGCAGATTCCTTGTTTCTTTCATTCTCCTCAGCTATACGTTTGAATGCCTTGTTCTTTTTCAGAAATGGGGAGGGCTCAAGTATGACAAAGTGGCCCAGACCTAGTGCGTAGCCAGATTTGAACCCCAACACCTCTTTGAAAACATCACCATTGTCGAGTTCAACATCCTCTTCAGTTTCTTTCTCACCCAACCTCTCAAGCATCAGATTCTGAAAGAAAATACAATAACACCGTAAATGCTATTTTAAAATCTGCCATGCATAAGCCCATTATATAATTAGAAATCAGAGGGAAATTAAGATAACTCACATAATTGTGTTCACTAGCTGCATTGATCCATTTACCCTTCTTATTGGACCAGTGTGTTTCTTTGTAAAACTCTATCATATTACAAGCCTCCTTACCCTTCAAATAAACATGATCTAGTTAGTTAAGCCTCACAAACAATAATGAATCCATAACACATAGGACTCACTTCTACAAAGAAACATCTAGCTTACCCTCTCTTCCATAAGCCTAACAAATAATTTCCTCCCACTTGTATGTTTAATCTTCTGTTTTTTCCTGTTGTTACTGTTCCTACGAGATTGCTCCTGAAATATGACAACCAATAAATATTGTCATGCACTTAGAGTTATGTATGAGATCTCCTGAAAGTGTATTTATGTATAAATACATATATATTTGTAGATGGATGAAAAAAACTGGACCCAATTGTATGGACTCAAATTGCAACTGATTATAAAACCAGAATCCCAAACCTTGAATTTGGGGCTGGCCCACATTTCACATAGCCACTCCCATACGTGTGGCTCCACCCATTCCTTCCGACCAGCTAATGCCTCCTCATGCGAATCAAATTTCTTGTAATGTTTGTGTAATTCATAGTGGTAAGCGTTGTACCTATTAGCTAGTGTGTTTACTACAGCTTCGCGATGATTGTCTCTACTCCAATCCAACACGAAGTCAGCCTGCATAGACATAGTAATAAATTATCACATTCAAACTGTCATTCAAAATGTACTATAACCAAGTTGTTCATAAATAACAACATAAACCACAAATTTGGGAACCCCTACTCTAACACGATTGATGAGCTCGTGCTTCTCCTTCTCATCTATCACACTCCAACTTGCATGTCTCATATCAGCATGTACTCTTATAATCCAGCTCACCCGACTAGTGAATATTGTGGCATTTTCGCATGATGGGCCTCTATGCCCATCCTTTATATTTAATGGGATCTTCCCCATCTTTCGTAACCTCTCAAACATAGTACCCTTAGCAGGCCCTCTGCCTCTTTTTTTAATGGGTGGCACTGTAACTGTGAATAACATAAATAAACTAGTTAAATAGGGAAGCTGGTTCACTACTAAATACAACAAGTAGAACCAGCTTATTTACATGTTATGAATGCAAACCAAGCATACTATACTAACAAACCTGTGCTGTTGGCCCCCTCATTTCCATCCTGCTGTTCAATTGCAGGTTGAGACTCTTCTATGCCCACTGCTGGTGGTGCTTCCTGTGAGGCATCAACATAAGTATCCTCCTCATCTCTTAGGCTACTCGTGGGAAGCACCAAATCTGGAACTTCTTCAGAAACTGCTGGTACTGCTCCATTTGATGCATTAAATATGGGATTGACATAATCTCTTAGGCTCCTTGTTGGAGGCACCTGAACTGGAGCTTCATCACTAGAGCTCGCTACTATGAGCGGACGTCGAGGTCTAATTCTTCCCCTCCGGCCTCTTTTTCCAAATATCACCATTAATACCTACAATGTTTATTCCCATAAGTATAATATGTGACTGAATATATATTTGATAATCATGTATAAAGTAACAATATTTATCCTCTGCACCTAAATATTGTTGTTTCTTTTTCTTCTCTTTATTTATTCGGATTATGAAGCCACCATTACATTGTTGTAAGTAAATAAGGATGTTTGAAAGTGCCTGAAAATTTGCCATCGTGTCCTCAGGTTACAAAACTCAAATCATTTGTAGTTGACCCCTCTTTTTTTTAAATGTGAAAAGCTGTTCAACTTTTCACTGAAACCTGCAACAGGGGGAAAAATATTTCCCCCCTTTCATTTCCCAAACACAATGTAAGGCATCTATTCTCTCTAATTTTTACTAGTTATAATCTAGTACCCATTAGCTACTTATTTGGAACTACATTGCTGCCCCTTTTCACATGACAAATATACTTAACACCTTGGATGCAGTTGGAAGATCAAAAAAGATACACCCTATACTGTAAACAGTTCAGTTTAGCACTCAACTTCATGGATTATACCAGGAAGTTCAAACTATTCCAACTAGAGTTAGGAAGTTTAGGGTGTACTCTTAAAATCTCCGGACTTGTCACATTTTTGCAACTTTACTTTCTCGGCCAAAGTACCCATTATTTGCTAAAACAAACCCCAAGCACCTCAATGAGGTTTTGCTCTAAACAACTCTTACCCTGCCGGGTATGCAGCTAGCCTGAATGGCTTCACTAGCAACAGCAACAATGCTTGACAAAAACCCAACTAACATTAACCACTGGGTCTGAATCTGACTACCACCCCACCAAACTTGTTTGTACTCTGTTCTTCTAATTATGGGTAATATGCAAACCCATATGTTAATTATCCAAACAGGCAAAAAGTCAGATTTCCTACAATATATGAAAAGTGCATTGTACTATATCAACTTTCATAGCAACCTGAAAGCTTTAATCTTCTTTAAAAGGAGGCATTTTTGACATGAACATTATATGTCCCACAGAAAAACCATCATGCAAAAAAGACATTTGCTTAGTGGAAACTAAGGATGTGATTGTGGGGTGAAAATAGGGTTTACCTTTTCTATCTTCAATATGTTGGTCTGTTTGGTTGCGAAGAGGAAGAGCTGTGTGCAGTCTTCAAGGTTTTCTTTCGGATCCCAGGCTTCAGTGAGTACTTATCAACATATATTCAGTGTGTACACCTTTTCTCATTGCTTATATGAGAAAAGCCCTACTGGAACCTAGAGCAAACTCACCACTTTTCTGCCCTTAGGTACCCGACCACTAATCTATGATGAAAAGCCAGCTTCTGTCACTTCAGCCTCAGACACTGGCGCGAGCTCACATGTTTTCCAAAGTTAAAAGAACCGCTAGCAACATAAAAATTTTAGTTTCCCGCGTATGGACTTACAGCTTAGCCATGTGTCTAATTATATATGTGTACGTGGTTAAGTGTTATCTCAAGCACCTTGGCATTGGGACAGGGGCTGCCCAGCTTTGTATGTGGTGTATATTAAAACGCACTGGGTTAGTATTTATGTGAGTTTTAATAATGAATCAGCCGCCAATGATATCTATTTCTTTTATTTAAGGCTGCAAGCAACATGCTTTATACAACTAAATACCTTTTTTGGCTGGCCATGATAACCGGACTTATGTATATTATCACGGTGAGTATCTTGTCAGGATGTTATTGTTGTGTCCATACAATTTGGACACAAGGCCAAATCTATTAAATATTGCTGGGCCCCAGTTGGCATAATCATTTATATAAAACAAGTATTTGAGACACCACTTTTTCTGCCCAGTTTACATTACATATACCTCTGATGAGACGTTAGTTGATTCAAGTCAAGACTTGTCTGTTTGGACACCACTTGTCTAAAAGCCTCAAAATTTACTCCTGTGGGACCCATTGGCATACAAGGTGCACTTAGTGTGTGTTTTGGACACCACCTTTTGTAATATGTTTAAAAGTAATTTTTTGGACTTGTCCCTTGGCATATAACAAATCTACCAAGGTCTTGTTTCAATTATAAACTTTGGTAAAATGCTTGCTATATCTCATTATCAACCTATTCTACTATAACACATACACGTATACCCATGCACCATGCTTGTTTAGCCATTCCGGTGCCTTATACCATCATCACTACCACTGCATTTGAATTGTTTCAATGTAATTTAGATAAGCGTAGTTCACATTACGTAAGTCAGCCACTTATGGAAGTAAAACCCTCTTCGAAATATTGGTTTATGCCTAAATTTTTTAGATGCTATTCTAATTCCCTTTTAGCTCGATTTATCAGTGTAACGTATTCTTCATTTAACTTTCCAGATTTATGCCTTTTTTCCAATATGTCCGATACATCGACCGTTTACCGCGTTGTAAAATTATGACTTTGGAATCTATTTACATCCAAGATAGCCCAATATGGTGAATACATGTCCATTATATGGCAGATAACATGTAAAATAACAGTCTTAACAACCTTGCATCGGTCCAAAGTTGAACAGGCTTTGTATTGGTGTGCGCCTTTTTTATAACACTTCCATTTCATGCCTTTACCATACTGATAATAGCATAATTACCAAGTATATCTTCAGTTTTTGTCGGTGTTTACCTTATCCTCCTTTCATACCCTTTTAATCTCAGTAGGTTTGTACAAAACTAACATTAATAAATTCCTTTTATTAGGTCTATTTCATGCCATTTCCATTCTGCTACTATCATAGCAGTATGTCATAGTAGCAACAGTTACCTTATCCCCCTTTCATGCCCTTTTAGCTCAGTTTATTGTACAAAACAAATCTAATTGAACTTTTTGTACGCTCAAACTTATATTTTCGTCCAAATGTTACATACTCAGCTTGCCATACGTTTGCTCACACCATTTAAATTTTTATAATCCATTTTCTACTCTGCCATGTACTATGGTGAATGCTATGACAATGGTGGTCAAAGACTTCCACCATTGGCTGCATCTTTCCCACGTACGTCGCATTGAGGTCATCTTTTATGCTGCATGCAGTCTCTACTAGTTCTTCTAATTATTTCTTGACTACTGAGGCAATGCTTGCTTTAGCTAATCCAATGCCCTGTATATAACAGGTTTCCAATACATGCTACATCCATTATTTCAATGATATCTGTTGGTAACTGATTTGACATTGTTCAGGTCTGAAAATGGTGGAGACAGTGAGTAATTTTAATTGAAAGCAGCATCCATTCCAACATTTTCCAGAGGCTTTTTATGTAAAATCAACCAACTGTGCTCCACCACAAACCACTATGTCATTAGGCTTCCATGTAAGATTTATTTGAACTACTCGATGTCATTGAGTTAGATGGGACAACATATTCCAGATTATTATACATGTTTTTGTCAGCAACATATTATTCTATACAGTTGGATTCATCAGTCCAACTGTATAGAATTGATCCGGTCATTTTATAAGGGAGTGAATTTGGTCAGTAAACTGATATCCAGATTTGATGCCTGTACCAGATTAATAAAATAAAAATAACACAGATCTGAATCTTATTATGCTTCCATCTGTATTTCATAACCAACACTAAATCTGTAAAGGGCTCAGGTATTCAGTGTGACCTTTCAACCAGGGGTAATTTTTCTAGCGGAAACTAGTTGGTTTTCCAATCCCTTCACTCGTGAATATGTTCTAGACCTTCTACTAATTTCCTGCCCAGCTTATATTCAAAGCACCAGAGTATGATGCCAGACCATTTCCACCAGTGGTCTGCTTATATCTTAATGTAGATGGATATAAGAGGCAGTGCATCTGTATTTCATGACCTTTTCTAGTTACTGAGGGGTTTACAGCTTAGTGTCTGTTTTGGACTCTTCTTTCTTGAAAGTGAATGTATGGTCATGGTTAACAAGTATTTAAATAAGACTAATAATCAAATCTATCAAAAACAGGCAATTGGGAGAAAATTTGCACAAGCATAGCATGGAAGATCATAGGCATGTTAGAGCATTCACATTGGTCTATGCATATGCATATGCAAAGTCATATTTGCATAATATGAGCCTAAATTCATCTACATTAGATTATGCATCTTCAAATATTTGCATAACTATGAACAGTACCTTTACATGTTTAAAGATCTACTATTCACTCTCCAAAACATATTTTATTTATTCTTTTTCTCTCCTCCCACTCTCTTTCTACATATTTTACCTTTAAATATTTTATTACATATTTTACTCATTCACTCCCCAAAAAATATTTTACTTAAATATTTTACATATTTGAATATCAAACCCTATTAAAAAAAAAGCAGAAAAATAAAAATAAAATGATAATATTTTATTATTATTTTGTCTCAAATTTGCATAAGCCAATGTGGAAATTTTGCTTGTATGGCAAATTAGATCTCTAAAAGATGTGATTTTGCATATGCATATGCCTAAACCAATGTGAATGCTCTTATATTCCAAAATCATGTCTAGTATAACAAGCAACATTCAGCATATACGAAATGGGATAACTAATCCTCTGATTACCAAAGTTTCCTCATTCCAAGTCAAAGTAGAGAGAGCAACCACGCTGGACCACTTCTTCATCTGTCTTATGCTTCACACGGGCGTACAGTTTGTGCTCATATGATCTTGGAAGAAAGAACAGTCAGGCGCTGTCTGCAAACGGAGGAAATAAAAACAGATGTCAAGCACCGATAAAAATCAAGATACAATATATAAGATTATGTAGGTACATGATAGTACTATAATAGAATGGTACAAAAAGCTTGTGTGTCAAACATCTTTTTCTCCTAATTTGCATGTATTCATGAAAACAACAATGGAAGCATTTAATGCCATTTCAATAGCTATGTAGAATTGATTAACATAAGCCTCCATTAATTAGAGACTACATGCATTAAATAAAAGGAGATGATAAACCATCAATCTAAAATAGTCCAGGCAATGGAATTGAGGTTTTAGATCAATACCATCACTATCCACAGCAGGCATGTTCTCCATATCAAATTGCCGGTTAAGGTCTTCATCATCAACACAATCCTCATCGTCAGTTTCTCTACACAATTGTTTAGGTGACATGGTTGACGAATCAACCGGCAAGTTGTCTGAATCTCCTCGGGTCACTGGATTGAGCGTCTCCGGGCTAGTTTCATTAACTGAGACATAATGAATAACATCAGTATCACTCTCATCTTCAGTTTCAAGAGTGTCCGACCCATCATCGTCATCATCAGCATCATCATGCACGTCCGAGGTCTTGTGGCGAATATTATAAAGATTCCTATTGGTTATCTTGTGTACCGCATGCCAACTTCCCCCCCAATTCGGGTCCTTGATGTAGAATACTTGCAACGTTTGGCAAGCGAGGGCGAACGGCTCATCTTTATACCATTGCCTAGAAGTATTAACACTCATGAAGTGGTCCCCAACATGTATCCCCCTTCTTCTATCACCAATGTCCCACCAATCACATTTAAACAAGAAAACACTTACGCCACCCCATATAGCGTAATTCTATGATGTCTTGCAACACGCCGTAGAAGTCAACAGGCACTCCTTCATGGTCGCCATGAACAACAACCCCACTGTTTTGGGTGCGGTGATGCCCTTCAAGCTCCTTTGTGTGAAATCGAATTCCATTCATTATACAACTGGCATATCTCGCGACCAATGGATCTGGCCCACATGCTAAAGCAAATATGTCATCGGTCACCGCGGGGGGAGTCATTGCATGCAACTCGGCAATCTAACATTAAAGTATTTGACATGTCATTACAGTAATATAGAAAATGACGTTATCACTTTTATAAATGAAAATGATTGGTAAATGAAAAAAGAGAATAACATACACGTGTTCTGAACCACATTGGGAATTGCATTTGGTGCCTATGCTTGAAGTTACTTGGGTCCTCTTCTTGCATATTGTTACGGTGGTCCCTACAAAGATTCATGCTTTAATAACGTATTCAACATGACGTACACGAAGTAGAATGTTGAACATGCTTTACAAGGGTGTACTTACTCTAAATAGTCCTCAATCTCCGGGCAATTATTAAGGACATACCACGTGGCCTTGGCCAACAGAGCTTCATCTAATTTTGAAATTTGGGCTGCCCCTAGAGGGCGAACCTTTTGGGAGAAAACCGATAAACTTGGCTCTAGGGAGCTCTGCCCAACTGTGTCAATGTTCCGTTCCTCTCAATTATGTCTAGTCTCGATATCATTCAAGTACATAGAGCAAAATGTCAGGCACTCCACATGCAAATAGGCCTCTGCAATTGAGCCTTCTGGATGGGCTCTGTTGCGGACATACCGTTTGAACTTACCCATATACCTCTCGAAAGGGTACATCCACCTGTATTGGACAGGTCCTGCTAGCAAAGCCTCATCTGGCAGATGAATAGCAAGGTGCACCATGATATCGAAAAATGCAGGTGGGAATATCATTTCCAGTTTGCAAAGAATGATGAGAATATTAGCTTGAAGCCGTTTCAACACTGTTATGTCTAGTGTTCGACCACATAATTCCTTGAAAAACGAACACAACTCTATTAAACATCGACGCACATCGGGTCGTAGGTACCCACCAATAACAACCGGCAACAAATATTGCATCAAGATATGACAATCATGACTCTTCATACCCATGATTTTTCCTTCAGAAACGTTGACACATCGGGCAATATTCGAGGCAAAGCCGTCAGGAAATTTAACTTCTGACAAGCGTGCACAAAAACTCCTCCTCTCATTTACGTTTAACATATAACAACCAAGACTCATAGAAGTTTGATTACCATGATGCTGTAAATGTAATTCTTTCCTCAGTCCAAGATCTTCCAAATCCCTACGCGCAGTAGCGGTGTCCTTGCTTTTGCCTTCAATATTCATCAAGGTTCCCAAAACGTTATCACAAATATTTTTCTCAATATGCATGACATCCAAGTTATGTCTCAATCCCAAGTCTAACCAGTATGGTAGGTCAAAGAAGATACTTTTTTTTGTCCAGTTTAGTTCATTCAGTGTACGTTTTCTCTTCTTTAATAATTTACCAAACTGCAAATTTGAGACCTCATGTAATTGCTCCATTAAAGCTTGTCCCTCCAGAATTTTCGGTTTGAGACGGTGTTCGTCCTTACCATTAAAAGCTGTCTTTTTCCTTCTCCAAGCATGATCTAGCACCAACCACCGACGATGGCCCATATAACAATGTTTCCGGCCATTCACAAGCCACAAAGAATTTGTTTCTAAGTTACATGTAGGGCATGCCAACTTACCCTTCGTGCTCCAACCGGACAGATTTGCGTATGCAGGAAAGTCATTGACGGTCCAGAGTAACGCAGCCCTCAATTGAAAAGATTCTCGTTTGTATGCATCATATGTATGAATTCCCTCTACCCATAATTCTGTCAACTCATCTATTAGGGGACGCAAGAACACATCAATATCATTTCTCGGTGCCTTTGGTCCAGGGATCAATAATGACATCATCACGTATGGATCTTTCATGCATAACCAAGGTGGCAAGTTGTACGACACAAGTAGCACTGGCCAAATGCTGTACGGTTTGCTCATATTATTAAATGGGTTGAACCCATCACTTGCTAGACCAAGTCTAACATTACGAGGATCTTGAGCAAACCAAGGATGTTTGTTATCAAAATCTTTCCATACAGTAGAATCAGCTGGATGTCTCATGAAGTTGGGGTCGTCAACACGCTCTTCTACATGCCATCTCATGGATTGGGCAGTCTTTTTAGACATAAACAGCCTTTGCAACCGCGGCTTCAAAGGGAAATATCGGAGGACTTTTTGGGGTATCCTCTGTTGGTTAGTTGTACTTAAGGCCCACCTAGATGCATTACATTTAGGGCACTCGTCTTTATTAGCATGATTCTTCCAAAACAATGCACAATCATTTGGGCATACATGGATCTTTGTGTAACTAAATCCCAAACCCTGCTGTAAGCGGCGAGCATCGTGGTATGAGGCGGGGAACAGTGCTTGAGGAAATGCTGCTTGCAACAGCTTAATAACCATGTCAAAAGACTTCACAGTCCAACCCCCAACTGTCTTTATGTGAAGCAACTTGACTATGAATGATAGTTTCGAAACGTTGGTGCAGTTTGGATAAAGTGGCTTTCGTGCATTTTCCAGTAACTCGTCGAAATTACCCAGTATCGGAGCCTCAGCGGTGTGTCGTGACAGCCCGTCGTCTACATAAAATTCTGTTCTACCAGAATTATCCATAAAGGATCCCACACGGATGTCATCTAACATCTCATCTACATCATCAATGTAGTCATTGTAGTTATCATCATCAGGAACTTCTTCATCAGAAAATGCGGCATCATTTTCTGTTTCCTTCTCGCCGTGGAAAATCCATGCAGAATAAGATGTATCAATACCTACGATGAACAAGTGATCCTGAACCAATGAAATGGGATGGAAAGTTCGATTTCGACATCTCCTACATGGACACCTAATGCAGTCTCTACCCGGTGAATGGGCCTTTGCCAGCTCTATGAAATGTTTGACGCCTTCAGCATATTCGATAGAACGCATTCTATCTTCAATATGCATCCAAGCCTTATCCATCTGTATGTGTGACAAGGAATGGTACGAGTTAACAAGGATATGAGAAAATTCTGGTTTGAATATGACGGTTAAAGAAAGCAAGTATATCCATTATCATGAAACTAGTTGAAGGAAAGCCCCAACCAGCATGCGAAAGTAAATTCAAAGTTTCATTGGAGTGGTAAGATCGAGAGCAATACGTATGGATTTATAACTGTTAGTACATGATATTGAAGGGGGTAGCCAAAACTTTTTGGTGAACATTGGATGACTCTAACACAGTTGTTACTAAAGGCGGTGTCAAGATACCTGGTAAATGGGCTCAATCCTATTGGACACCACCAATTTAGTTTTATGGATGATATGCCCTACTCTCATAGATCTGAGTATACATGCAATATAGTGAACTGTGCATATTCTAAATTGCTCCTTACTATAATGAAGAAGAAAGAATGTTGTCAAGGAATACAACATTCCTACCCTCTCTTCTATAATTACCATACACCACATGTTCCAAAAAGTACATTTATATATATACATATAACTGGTTTATATGTACAACAACAGGCACATTTTATAAGAGTTTATCTATGAATAACACCTAGAAAATAAGAAAATTCGAAAAGTAATGCAATATACAGCTTAGATGCTAATGGCCTATATAGATGGTGGTATTAATAGTTTAATAAAACTTGCATTATCAAGTAGTGAAATATCCATAGTACAAGCAGATAAGGCAAGCATAGTAGGATTACAACAAGAGAGATTCTTGTAGCAAGCAGGTTTCATCTGCTATGGGAAGCAGATTTCTTAATTATAGATTTCAGTTTTCCAGATTGATTTTTGTTGCATGTAAATGGCAAGTTCCAAACTAAACCATAAAGTTGCTATAATTTATGGGTAGACAAACAATGGGATATTTGTTCTCTATTCTCGCATGCACTACCTATCGAGATATCCATGAGCTCCTGCTGTATATGTCACCATGGGAAAAGAGGGTCCCATGCATATATTTCAGGACTGCAACTGCTTGGGAAGTAGATAGGCTTCAAATATTCCATGCAAAAGTTTACAGTTTCAAGGCCAAATGTTCTAAGTATCATGAAATTGTTCTATGAATGCAAATGCATTACGCACTAGTTATATGGCTCTGCTTGCTTACGTCATCAGTATATTTGCATTTAAACCTCACAAACTATACATTAATGTCAGCTGGAAAAGAGCTTTCAACTTAGATGTATGTTTTCAATTTGAGGAAAATCAGCCCCATGTACGACCTTATTTGGCTTGTAATAAATTAAAAAACCTTATATTACCTATTGGACAGTGGACATAACATAAACCAATATAACCCCCAGAAGACACTAATTTGGGGCTGTATCATAATGTAGCCTTATATTCATGCTTATATGGGGTGTGGATTTGTAGAAACACCAAGGCTTTCAAGAGGGTTTACCTAATCCAATGTACTCTATGACTTCAAAATAGCTCCATTGAAGTCAGCAGTCCAATGTGCATGGAAAGACATATAAACGTAAAATTGGGACAATCCATAAAATCTAGAAACTCTAATGTCAATGAAGGGGGACTTGCTACAGAAAATTCCTTTCTGGATTCTATTTACATTTGGGAAAACTTTATGCGTTGGCTCCTTTTAGTCTCTACTAGCTCCATATTGCCCACACGAATTTGTCATGGGATTTTACAATATTCGTGGTAAAATCCCTTATTTTATGTAGTGTATATATAGTATAGTTAAGTGTCAAACTCCATGTTTCTTTGCCAAATTAAGTGCTGGCAAACTGGAGCCTGAAGCCAAAAATTAATGCCTCTCTTTTATAGTTTTTGTCTGCCTGTGTATTAATTTCTTTGCAAATATATTGTAGTAATTCCTACACACTACGTAATTAATGAAGGTATGTACGTACGTAGGCAATGATTCATTATAAAAACAGGAAATTAATTAAGAAAGAAGTCAGAAAGAAAAAGAAGATCATGGCCGGCATCATGTATATATTCTACATGGTATAATGCATATAGAAGTAGTAGACAATATATTAATTAATTTCTCTACTCTCTGAACAAAAGTGATATTTATGTATAAGGCCAGTCAAACGGATCATTCGATCAATGAGACACGGTTTGATGATGTTCTGGTGAAGATATCTATCTACATAGGAGCAGTACTTTAATTCCATATATATATATAGATATATAGAGTAATATCTGAATTTGTGGTACTGCTTGCATGGGGACAGCCATTTAATATATTGAAAAACACATTCAGCTCATGATGTCTTTTTGCTACTTGTCCTACGTAAACAAGGCAAACAAAAGAGTTTCCATGGCCTCAATGTTTCATGTGATTAAAGAAGTTCAGATGCTCCTAGCTATATATATTTATATATATATTGACTAGGTCAGACAAGATATATAAGTGTATATATATATCATGTATAACAGCTTGACCATCATATATTTAATTATTCTAATGCTCAAGCTAGCTACTGGTTCTTCAACTTATATTATTCTTAATGTGAGTTATAAATTGCAGTGCAATTGATCTGAAGGAATAATAAAGTCGATCCAAAAGTTGAAAAAATGCGTTGAGAAAAAGACAATACCATATTGAAACAAAGTGCGAAACCATCAAAGGAAACATGCATGTATGATTCTGCTAATGTGGTCTTGGTATGTGTGTTTGTTTCCAAATGAACACCAACAAGACCAGAAAAGATTGACAAAAGGGGAGATTATGAAGATGCTATAAATTCGTTGTAAGAAAAAAACAAAGTATAATAAATAGCTAGCTAGGTAGGCTGCGCCCTAGGCCGTGGATATTCATAACCAAGTTGCCTAAATTAAGTTTATATCCTTGTAGATACATAGCATCAGCACTAAAATATGGCCTAAATCAATCCAAGACATTGACAAAAGGGGGCAGTTTCTATTCATATACTGGTTTAAAAATTCAACTCCGGAAGCTTGGAAAACGTAGTCAGATAAAATATCAAGACAAGGTCTTTGAAAAAAATCAATAAACGTGGTGTACTGCAAGTTATTGCATGCTATGCTAGGGCATCTAGAAGGAGAGAATGTGGACAATTCTTTAAAGGACGGTAGGTTGATTCCCCATTTTTCTTGCTATTTCTGTCTAAGGGGCTGGCATCTTCTAAGCCTTCAGAACTACCGAAGGACCCCCAAGAAAAAACCCTTTCATAGATCTCAAAAGCAACCCAATATAATAAGGAAATAATTAATTAGGCTCTTGACCAAAGACACAGATTTTGAAGAATCAAAAGATACCCGGCCATCTTAATCCCTCCATCTTATTGCAGAAAGGATAAAGAAGAAAAGGGAAAAGATCCAATCTCTCTCGTCTCTGGTTCTATCCCCTTGGGTTACACTAAGGAATATCTATGAGTTATTCCCCACCTAGTGCCTCCAATAAATAGTCAAACGTGTCATTCGTGTCCCATATCCCAAATCTCAGCACTCACAATCTCTCTCTCTCTCTCAAATGGAAATGATAGAATACAGAGATGAGGAGGAGCTTTTGAATCTTAGCCTTGGAATTGTCACAGATTCAAGTGTTGAGAAGACAAGAAAGAGGAAAAGATCAAAGGATGCTTCAATTCCTACACATCCATTTGAAGGTTGTGATGGGAAGATATTCAGCCTCCTCCAAATGAGGGAACAAATGCTAAAACTAGACCGCAAGAGACAAGCACCAGTAGAAGATGGAAATGGCCTCAACCTAATTCATTTGCTGCTCATAACAGCCACTGCAGTTGATCAAAACAAGGTGGGCTCGGCGTTGGAGAACCTGAATGAATTGTAGGGAAATGTGTCCTTATCTATAATCTCATTGCAACGAGTCGTGACCTACTTTGCAGATGGTTTGGCAGCAAGGCTTCTTACACGAAAATCTCCCGTCTACAACATGATCATGAAGGATCCTACAGATGAAGAAAAGTTTTTCGCATTTACTGATCTCTATCAGGTTTCTCCGTATTACCAGTTTGCTCATTTCACTGCAAACCAATCCATTATAGAGGCCTTTGAGGAGCAGGAGGAAACCAACCACAGAGCATTACATGTAATTGATTTTTATGACTTTTATATGGATGTCAATGGCCTTCTCTGATTCAGTCTCTTTCTGAGAAGGCATCCAATGGAAATCAAGTATCCCTCCGAATAACAGGATTTGGAAGCAGTTTGGAAGAACTACAAGAAACAGAAAGCAGATTGGTAGGCTTTTGTAACGGGGTTTCGGAACATGTAATACTTCGAATTCCAAGGATTGTTAAGAGGCTCTAGCCTCATTAACATAAGGAAAAAGAAGAACGAAACAGTTGCAGTAAATTTAGTTTTCTATAACATCACCATTGAATAATTATACGAAAGTTTCTGACACATTGAAAACTGTACATTCACTCAACCCCTCTATCGTAATCCTAGTAGAACAAGAAGGGAATATCAAGAATTTATGCTTATGGTCTTTAATTTTCTGCTAATATCAATTGCCAGAAGCAGAAAAAATTAGAGGCTGTTCTTGAAGCAGTTTAAGTCTTTATAAATTTCTACTTATGGAAAAAAATTCTACATATGGCAGTTGAATAAGCAGTTGCTAACACTAAACCATCATCCCAACCATCACAAAGGACATCTATGCTAGCATAGAATCCATATCACAAAGACAATGGTGTTTCTAAAGCAAGGTTATTGGGTTGAAAGTCAGGTCATTGTTCATAAACTGTACATGCTTCAAAGATATGGACATAATGTTTAAAAATTCAAATAATCATAATTTCTACCTCATAAATCATTCTTTTAATTTGTTTCCAAACAAATGTAACTTGTTTAAAAGTATTTTAAACATAGGGTTACCAAACAATAAATAATTTTTTAATAATAAAACTTATTACTTAAGTTATAAGCCATAATTCCTAAAGATATAAGTTATATTTTCTTTCGTAATCCCAAACATGCACTTATTCATAGACTCTTGGTTTGTTCACTAACTTAACCATCAAAGATATATATTCTCCACTGGGATCACTTGAAGTTGTTTCTCCATTTCGCATGCAGCAATCATGAACGTGGAGGGCACTGCAGGCACCACTGAAAGTTGTCTCAACACTTACTATTACAATTTTTGAAAGAAAATCCAACTTATTTGGCGGGAATTCGCTTTCTACACTTGTTTTGGGAAGATGAAATGGTATTTGATAAACTCTACTGTGTAGCTTCTAATATAGGATTCAATGTAAATCATTTTAACAAAGTCAATATATCTTATATATTGATTTAACACAAGAGGAAATATGTTCTTCCTCCTTTAATCAGACTAGTCACTTGGGCTGTATTTTAATTATATTTGAGGTCTTTTTTTATTTACAGGACTCACCCAAACTCTATAAGAACTTAGTTATAGAGTCTGATCTTGCACTTGAGCATGTCTCCTGAGTGAGATTAATTACCAGCACACAACCACTTGAGACGATGATATAATAATATAAAAGTGGTCGATCTAAAAGCCTCAGATTCATACAGAGTAGCATTTTCTTTGTTCGGTTGTTTACTTTAATTAACCTATCTTTGGTTCAGATCACTTAAATTTTCCTTAATTTGAAGTGATGATGATCAAGAAGTTTTCCAACATCCCTCTCTTCCAACCAAATTATTATTGGAAAATATCCTGAAAGATCATTGTGCAATATGATGTGATACTTCATTGATCTCTTGATGGAAATGACAGTACATAACAAAATAATAGGGACAATCTCTTACAAAAAGGTCAAAAGGGTGTTCATTTCTCTCTAAATAATAGCTGGGATCGATGAAATCTGAAGATTTTTATCAAATCCATCTCTTTTCCAAAGAAGCATACAACTTCAAATAGGTTCAACCTTGTCTGGTTATCATTTAATTAATACGGTAGTATCCATCAAACACAACTTAAGGAAATCATATTACCTAAGCAGAATTTCTATTAGATTCTATCCAACAATTCAAGAGCGTTCTTGAATTCTCCTAAAGAAAGGAAATTAAAATTTGGATTTGGCATTAAACCCCAAACCTACTTATGTATAGTTATGGCTAAACATAATACAGCTCCAAAACTGTGAAGAATAAACCGGACTCATGAACCAGATCAGATAGATAGACACAGAGAAAAGTCCAACGATTTACCAGGCGGAGAGGGATACGGCGAGCCAAATTTGAGAAGAGAACACGCCCCTTCGTGCGTGGCGTCAACTGGCTGTAGAAGAGAGGAACAGGGCGGCAACTGTCGGCAGCGACTGGACGTACGTCGAAGGGGGCCGATGCAAGCAACCCACTGGCGTTGATTCCACTAGATGAGAGTATTCGAAGGAAGTGGGGGATGAGAGTATTCGAAGGACGTGGGGGATTTTGCAGGTTGGGAGTCGGGGAGTAAATGGGTGATTTCCAATATTGGTACGTCTGGAAGAGGCAAAAGACTTAATTGCCAATTGCCAAAGCTTTTAACACGACATATATGTTGTCGTTGAAGGCCACATTTACCCACGGCTTATGGCTCGCCGCACGCAATCTGGTGACATTTGGGAAAACTTTACCTGACGGTGACTTTTTATGCCATAAGCTTCATATTGCCCACCAGCGGTTGTCATGGGATATTAAATTCGTGGTAACATCCCTTATTTCTTGTAGTGGAAGAAAAATTGCAGATTGTGAGCCTAGAAAGCAACCTCTCCAGCAGATTTTCTAATCTTTGCCAAATCGAGTAACAATGCAGAGAGCAGTGTAAGCAAAGTTATCTTAGGGTCCTAAATTTGCCACTTCAACAATTAATATATAAGAGTATAGACCCTATGCAAGTTATCTTTGATCGGGCCAATAGAAAACGCAAGTAAATTTTTACATCATGTGGATCACGAACAAAGATAATTATGTTTTAGGACCATTAATTATAGAAATTCTTAGAACCAAGCTCTAATTATCAGCCAAAACTAGATACAGATAAACAAGAAGAACCAAAATCCAGGCATTAAAAAAAAAAAAAAACTAAAAAGCATCCAATCAAATTACAAGAGATGATAGGACAAAAACCAAAACCAGACCCAAAACCAAACCTAGCCTCTAATTCATATTGAAATCATGTAAGAAGGGAAACAAATATAAACTAAAATCGAATAGATTATCTCAAGTACCCAAACATGTGACCTCATGCATGTTAAATGAATAGACATGCATTATAATCACTACAAGAAATATGTGTTAAATATTTAGGCCTGAATATTTTTTGCACTGATTTAATATAAAGGGGTTGAATATTCAAGCAATTTATTTGACATGATTAACATAATTAATGCATATTTTATATATGCTAGTCAAAACAAACAAATACATGATACTAATAAGGTTGTTTTTAAGGTTTTTGATCAAAATAATCAAATAATAATGGGCTTTAGTAATTGATTTATTTATTAACAGGGTTTGATTAAGTCAATTCATTTTGACTTGAATCTTATAATTAACGCTAAACGCTAACTCTTGCTTTTATATTGAATTTGTATCGGGATTGTGTATCTTGCATGTTAAATATATATTATGTACTTGTCCTTAGACTTGGGAGTTCTACTCTTGTGTGTATGGGACGTACATGTCATGGTATATATAGTTTCTTAATGTACGTACGTGTAGGCCATCTACAAGATAAAGGAATTGTATATGAGTAACACGATATACCATATTTTCATTCTACTATGTAAGATATGATATACACTATAAGAGATATGATTTTTTGAGACAAAAAATTTTGTCTCAAAAAATGGAAATTTCGTCCCTAAAAGTTTTGGGAGACGAAAAAATTTCGTCTCTATTTTCTTTCAAAAAAGCTGTCTCAGAAAGTTTTTGGAGACGTCTCTGACAAGTATTTTTAGGGACGAAATTGGGCGGAACCGGTTGAAACCGTTCGAACGGAAAATTTTTTCTGAGATAAAAAAATGTCGTCTCAAAATCAAGTTCGAATGAAAATATTTTTGTTCGAACAACATGAAATGTTAATTTGAACCAATAACCATATCTGATCAAGTCCGTTCGAACAAATAAGTTCGTAAGTGACTTTAGTTCGAAGAAAAATATTAACTGTTCGAACAAATGATCTATTTACAGAAATCTTCTATTCGAACGGACTTTTAGAAATGAATTTATTCGAATGAGTATTTAATTGTTCGAACGAACGCATGGATTGTATTTCCCGGTAAGTTCGAATGGGTATATTTTTCTTCGAATGAGAATTTTTTGGTTCGAATGGATATGTTTTTGTTCGAATGTATGCATAAATGATAATTTACCATTCGAACGACATTGATCAAACAAAATGAAATTGATACTAATACAAATTGTAATCTATATACATCAATTGTTCAAATGTTTACAAACATCATAAATATTAAAGGCAATTAAAAAAAAAAATCAAATGAATTATGATTGTGGTAGTAGTGGTGGTATAGGGTTTTGAGACATCATTAATTGAAATTGTTCAAACATTTTTTGGTTATTTAATTATAGCCTCTCTTCTAATCTTGCTTCTAAATCTGCAGCTTGATCTAATCGGGTCAGCAACTCTTTTTCCTTCGATCTCAATCGTTCTATCTCAAGTGCAGCTTCCTCTAATTTTTTAGTCTTGTCGTCATTCGATCTGGTTTTAGAAGATGATGAAGATGTTGAGGATGGCTTCACGCAACGTCCTAAGCCCCTCAAATATCCAGAACGTGATCCAAGAACTTGAGAAAAGATTTGAGCATCGTTGACAGATGATTCATCAGATGGATCCGCAACAGTGTCTTTAAGAGATATCATCTTGTCCTGGAAAAAGAAAAACATTAAAATTAGTATATGTAACAAAAGTATATTTAGACAATGAAATTAAGTAAACTTAAACTTACATAATTTGCATCTACCCCAAGATTGCTCCAAACACCATCACGATTTTTATGTGCTTTAGCATACAATTGGGTCAGATCATAATCAGTAGAATTTTTTTCTTGCTGCAAAATGAAAATTAATATCATAATTTATACGAAAAAAGTGTATATATTAAGATTTAATGGAGACAATAAGAACTAACCATTTTTTTTGACAAGCGATGAAAAGATCGAGAACCCGCATGATGGTGTATCGTTAAATTTGATCTATTTGCTTTGTTCACTGTACTCCGTTTCTAAAAAAAAGTATTATAATTTTTATTTAATACATCTATTATATATTATTAAAAAAAAGATAGTAGCGAAATTACCTGATAAGCAGGATCTTCAAACAGATCACAAATTTTCTCCCATACGTTTGGTGTAATTGCTTGGAATGGATTTTGACGCGCCTCTATCGTAGTACTGAATTTCTGATAGTGTGCATGGCATCGATCTTTGTACCTTCGGAATGCATTCGACATTAGTTCTTCAATCGTTAGTCGATCCTCCCGCCGACCAAAATTTAGTTCAAAATCATCATTCAAAGAATTATAAACAATTAGTATAATTTCAAACATTCAGATTTAAATAAAAATGTTATACGAAGTAACTTATTACTAGACAACGATTTTTGATGTGGTCTTTCACATCTTGGGGAACTTTAGCCCAGGAGGATGTAGCCATCGGTGCATACGTGCGAGTAAGTGTACTAACATAAGAAGCAAGCCAAGCTGCCGAATCCCCAGAGCCACCGATGTGATCATCAAATATATCAACTTTAATTTTACCCACTTTCCTTACTTTTTCTATGCAGACACCCCTCGTAATGTCTTTAACTCGGCGCTGGTTTACAACAGCTATATATACAAAAATTAAAGCATATATTTTAATTAAATTAATTTTATTTGAAAGATATACAATGAAAAAATACCTTGTTCTGGTTCTGGTGACGGTGGCCCACCATTGTTGGCAGGTGAAGCACACGGGGATTCGCTAAGTGGTGGGGATGACTCACGTGTTCTTTTGCGTTTAGGAGGCATATCTGTTTGAAATTATAATAAATTATTATTCGAACAAAATACATGAAATATTTTTATAAGAATTTTACCTACACAAATATCTATTTGAAAATCATTCGGTATCAATATTGCTGGACCAATCGCTCTCATCCTCAGTAGACACTTCAGTTGATTCATGTTCTTCCGACATGTCACCTTCAATTACTTCGGCTTGAATATCTTCTCTGCGCAATGGGACCATGTCATAATGGCTTAGATCAACAAATAGATTGATGCCTGATTCATTTTCTTGATATGCTTCTTCATGGTCTGGACTATCAACTTCTTCATGTGGTTTGTCTGCCTCTGGAATATAATCATATACATTTCTTGGTGCAAATTTCTCGACTATTCTCCATGGATTTCTTAACTCCGGATCATCTAAATAAAAAACTTGATTTGTTTGGCATGCGAGAAAATTTGGGTCATCCTCATACCATTTGCGAGATGTATTGACACTTACAAAATATTTATCCTTACGCACTTCCAACCTAGGATTTGAGACATCCCACCAATTACATTTAAATAACCAGACCATATATCCCCCCACATACTTTAATGCTATGATATCATCCACAATTCCGTAAAAATCAATATTATCATCTTTATGGCTTCCTTCGACAACAACCCACAATTTTGAGTTTTCCTATATCGTTCTTTGTCTACTGTGTGAAATCTATATCCACGCACCAAACATCCTAAATATTGGATAGCCCACTTAGACGGACCACATGCCAAAGCATATACTTCTGGTGAGATTTTACTTGAATGTTCATTATATTTCGATGCAACCTACATAAATAAATTTTATTCTACTTATATCAATATCATATATAAATATGATGACACCTACAAATTAAATAAAGTTTAAAATACTTTCAAGCATAATTTTTTCCCGAATAATACCGTATGTTCAAACCATGAGGCAAATTCTTCTTCGTGCGTCTTTTATACGTCAATCACACCATTCGTGTGAAGTAGTTGTATATGTTCTCTGCATATGTTAATGTGAGTTATTAATTTATCAATATATACTATATTATTGGAAATGCACTTAATACTACTGCCAAATTAGATGATCATCACGAATCTCAAATACTGTTCAATCTCTTCACAATTATTTAAGACATATCATCGAGCTCTTTCAAACTCTCGCCCACATAGGTCATAGCTCCATTGTGCACCTATAGGACGTACTTTATGGGAAAACACAGTAAATGTTGACAAAACTCCCATTTGTCCACCTTCATAGTTTCGATCCGGTCTCGTAAATCTAGTATCAACCCCGCGAAAATACATTGAACAAAATGTATGCCACTCATTATGAATATATGACTCTGCGATCAATCCTTCCGGACGAGCCTTATTCCCCACAGATCGCTTAAGTTTTCCCAAAAACCGTTCAATAGGAGACATCCATCTATACTGAACGCCAGCATCTAAAGCCTCACGAGGGAGATGTACAGCCAAATGAACCATTACATCAAAGAATGAAGGCGGGTACAAACTCTTCAATTTACACAATATCAATGCAATGTCAACTTCCATTTTTAATAAGGCATCAACTTTCAACGTTCTACTGCAAATATTTCTAAAAAATCGCCCTAATTCTGTGATAGTTGTACGAACATTTGGAGTAAGCTTTCCGCGCACACAACTGGCAACAATCGTTGTAAAAATATATGGCAGTCGTGACTTTTTAGACCAGTTATCTTCCAATCATGAGGTCGGACACATCTTGACATGTTCGAAGCATAACCATCGGGTAATTTGATTGTCATGAACCAATTACAGAATTTCTTTCTCTCATCACTTGAAAGTGTATACCATCCAAGGGGCATATAAGCTGATGACCCAGTATCTTGCAAATGCAACTCTGATCTGATTCCCAACTCTTTCAAATCTTTACGAGAGTTGACTGTATCTTTTGTTTTTCCTTGTATTGACATCAGGGTACCCAAAATATTCTCACATATATTTTTTTCAATGTGCATTACGTCTAGATTGCGACGCAGTGTCTTTTCAATTCCACTGCTTGTCTTTTCCTCTTTCGGCATCTTGCATTCTTTCCAAATCTGTTGTCTGGGACATCTGCCAATTGAGTGAGAATATCACTGCCAGAATACTCTGGCGGTGATGACCTACGATCAACCGTTCCATCAAACATTACCCTATTGTTTCGCCATCTATGATCATGAGGTAGATATCGACGGTGTTCCATGAAACATAATTTCCGGCCATTCGTTAACCACTGAGATTGTGTATCTTTGTTACAAACAGGACAAACCATTTTTCCCTTTGTGCTCCACCCAAACAAGTTCTCGTACGCCGGAAAATCATTTATTGTCCAAAGTACTGCAGCATGCATTTTGAATTCACGCGAAGCGGCCACATCATATGTATTGACACCCTGTTCCCACAACTCTTTCAACTCTTCCATCATCGGTTGCAAATATACATCTATTTCATTTCCTAGTGACCTTGGCCCTGGAATCAATATAGTCATCATAAAATTAGGATCCTTCATACACTTCCATGGTGGCAAATTATAAGGCATTACTATGACAGGCCAAGTGCTATGAGAAGTGCTCATGTTGCCAAATGGATTAAAGCCATCAGTTGCTAAACCAAGACGTACATTGCGAGGTTCTTCAGTAAACCATGGATACTCGTCATCAAATTTCTTCCATTGTAAGGAATTTGCAGGATGAGTGAGAAATTGATCATTTTGAACTCTTTCTGTGTGATGTCAAGTCATATCTTTCGCAGTCATCTGGGAAGTAAATAATCTTTGAAGTCGAGGAATAAGCGGAAAATGTCTTAGCACTTTCTGGGGTATATTACGCCTATCTGATGTCCATCTTGACTCAAGACACATCGGACATGATTCACATTCTGCATATTGCTTCCAGAAGAGAACACAATCATTCTTACATACATGGATGATATTATAATCAAATCCTAACCATCGCTTCAATTTCTTCGCTTCATAAAAATTTAGAGGTACTACGTTATCTTCTGGCAGAGCCTCTTTAAATAATTCAAGCAGCATATCGATAGCCTTTGTAGAAATATGACAAATAGACTTTATATGGAGCAACTTGACAGTGAATGACAACTTGCTATGACGGGTACACCCTTCGTACAATTCTCGTTGTGCATCCTCCCACAATGATCCAAAGTCTTCATTTCTCTCAAATGACTGGGTAGATGTTCCTTCTCCAACCCTGGCACCAAATATGCCTCCGCCAAGATCTCCTAACATTTCAGTCATATCTTCTCCATTATTATAACTATCATCAGAAATATCAACATTTATGTCCTCCTTGTCGATCTCGTTACATTCATCCATCTGGTTTAGATGACTGCCAAATCTAATTCCTTGGGGAAATGGTTCTCCATGTAAAACCCAATGTGAATATTTAGAATCAATTCCATTTACGAATAAATGATCCTCCACAACCGTCATATTATATGAACTAAGGTTTTTGCACTTCTTGCATGAGCATCTTATAAATCCTTGACTATCAACACTCCCACAAGCAAATTCTAAGAAAGACTTCACCCCTTGTGCATATTGCTTATAGTCTCGACCAAGTCTATCTCCCAACAACATCCAACTCTTATCCATCTATAAAAGAAAATCCAAGTCATGGGATAAACACTATCATTCAACTATTACAATACATGTGTTTAATTACCCTGTACTTTTAAGGTAGTTGGTCATATCCCATTCGAGAGACTATCATCTATATCGCATATATACTCAGTCTAAAACTCGTATGTTAGTAAAAATTTCGGCAGCATTTCCCTACAATTCTCCAAATATGCTAGTCACGATAAGTCGTCGACCCTATTCATGAGTCAAGAAACTTATGAACTACATACTCGAAGAATGTAGGAAAATGCTAAACCAAAATTTAAATTGACTAACACAGGAGTTTTAACTAAGTATATATGCCATATAGATGATAGAATCCCAAACTGTCAACTTTGGACAATTCAAGAGTTATACCTAAATATTCTTTAAGAGAATATTTGGCCACAACTCTCGAACGGGTCTAAGGTTTGTTTAACTGCATGTAAAATAACTACAAAATCCAAACACTCAGTAGTAAACATAACAAGCATACATCACAAATACATGGGAAGATTACATTACAAGTATACATGATGGGCCATTAAAGATTTTGAAATATTTAGTACTTGAGTACTTACTTATGTTCAAATATTTAATTATAATTTTTTAATTAAATATCTTATTATTATATTTGGAGTATTAAGCTATTTAATTAGTGTACTTAGATATCATTAATTATACATTATGTATTAATCATCTTAATACTTGAGTACTTAAATATTTTCACATATTTAATTATAATTTTTTAATTAAATATCTTATTATTATATTTGGAGTATTAAGCTATTTAATTAGTGTACTTAGATATAATTAATTATACATTATGTATTAATCATCTTAATTAATACTTGAGTACTTAAATATCTTCACATATTTAATTATAATTTTTTAATTAAATATCTTATTATTATATTTGGAGTATTAAGCTATTTAATTAAACACTATCATAGATATAATTAATTATACATTATGTATTAATCATCTTAATTAATGCTTGAGTACTTACTTATGTTCAAACATTTAATTATAATTTTTTAATTAACTATTTTATTATTATATTTGGAGTATTAACTGCTATTTAATTATCACTGTAAATAATAAGTATTTAATTGATACTGTTCGAACAAACACTCTATAAGTTCGAATGGAACGTTGGTTGAGTTATATTCTATTCGAACAAATAAAAATACATTCGAATGGTATTCAGAGCGTTCGAATTAAACCAACCCAGAAACCAGTCACGAAACAGATCACAAAACTGAACCACAAAACACGATTTTCACATTCATGATGCCATATTTCAATACAACACATTGAAAACAATATGAATATCCCTAAATATGATTATTAAACAATTTAGAAAACTAATAAAACTTACCTCTTGTACTAGCAATTCAAATTTCAGTCAATCCATAATACCTATATATACATAAAACACATCAAATTGTTTTTCTATCCCAACAAATAAATGCAACAAATATTAAGATATTTGTAAAGGAAAATCAGAATGAAAAATACAAAAAAAAAAAAAAAAAAAAAAAAAAAAAAAAAACTTACCTCTTGTCCTTCTCCTTTCTCTCTCAAGAATCTCTTCTCTCTCAATGCTTTCAAGCTCTCTCTCTCCACAACACTCTCTCACAGCCTCTGCCACACTCTCTCTCCTTTTCTCAATTTTCAATCCGAGTGAAAATGAAGTAAAAGGATCAGATTAATAATATGTGTATTTCCGTTCGAACTAAATTTTTATAAGTTCGAATGCGAAAATCCAAAAACCGCTAATTTTTCCCACAATTTTTTCCCGTTCGAATTAATATTTTTCTAGTTCGAACAAAAAAAGGAATATTCTCCAGCATATACCGATAATTTGGCTCAAATTTTCCCTCAAAAAAAAAATTCATTCGAACATGAATTATCTCTATTCGAACTGACATTATATTAGTTCGAACAGATAATTAGAGAAATACATAACTATACACATAATACACCCAATATTATTATGTGTATATGTAAAAATTATATACACTATATAATACTAAGTGTCACTAATATCATAATACTAAGCTTCTTATCAATCTATAATATTAAGTATTTAAAATAGTATAATATTTTATTTACAATTACTAATAATGTTATACTTATAGTTAGTATCACTATAAGTATAATACTAAGTATTACTATAAGTATAATACTGAGTATCACAAATAGTATAATACTAAGTGATATTAAAGTATAGATAGCATCAAAATATGAAAACTAATAATACTGTAATACTTTATAATATAGTCCAAGTACTTGGTTTATTATTAATATACAAACGAAATATATTAGAAATATGTTTTTTATACTTATAATTAATGCAATGTTTTACTATATACTTACTATATTTACTTTATAATGCAATGCTTTACACAATACTATTTTATACTCATCTAATGCATAATATATATACTATTACATATATATATACTAGTTACTTACAATATATATAAGTAACTAGTATAAAACTCTATACTATCTATATATAGTTATCTAATATATATTATATATACTAGTGAGAAATTTTTTATTAGTACTAATACTAGTATTATATACTAGTATTACTAATATAAAACGTATTGTTTTACCTCTTGTACTTATATATATATTTTTATGAAGTATTATATAATTCATTCGAACTTATACCCTTTTAATTCGAACTTATACCCTTTTAGTTCGAACGGATTATACTTCCATTCGAACGAAATTACGTTATTTAAGCCGCGAACCAGTTTCTTCTCCATTCATTTCGTGCCTCCTCTTATTCGAACTCACTCTTCGATTCCTCCGCCGTTAGCAGCCACAACGCCGCCACCAACTCCGACCAACTCCTCAAATCTCCTAGAACAAGAGGTATGGGTTAAATGAGTTTTATTTTTATTAGTTTTTTGGTTAGTTTTGGGGGGGTCGGATTTTGAATCAATCCGGCCCCATTTTGTTGTTTTGGGGCCAAATGACACAACGTTAATCGGTAGAATGATGAGGATTTACACCTAAATCATTTCTACCGATTAAAATATTGGATTCCTTATGAAAAATGAATGTGTCAATTTGGGACTGAGTTGACTTAGCCATATCTGTTTGGCTCAGGTCCGTTCGAATGAATATTAATTCCATTCGAATGAAAGTCAAGTCCATTCGAATTAAATTTAGGTTCATTCAAATGGAATATAATTTTATTCGAATGGAGTTTAGGCTCATTCGAATGGAGTTATCTGAGATCATTCGAATTAATTTTATGTTCATTCGAATGAATTGAAATTTCATTTGAATGAATATAATTTAATTCAAATGGAATTGAAGGCCATTCGAATAAGCAGTTGTCAAACATGACAGCACAACATCATCATTCCTCTAATTCACTTTAATTAGATCACATATATATTTTATACATCAACAGTATACTAATGGCAAGCAGCGGAAGAAAACGTTCCAGACCCCAGACAGTCGAAAGTACCTCTGCAGCTCCTTCTCAGCCGGCCGTGAGGCCTATACTAGTTGAGCGGGAGATCATTCTAGGTGACTTCCGTGACCTCACTTGGGAGGGGCGGAGCATACATGACATCATCACCGATCGTGGATGGACCCCGATCTGTCGACAGAGAGGCACAGCATATCCTGAGATGGTCGGTGAGTTTTACCGTGCCATGGGTGAGCAGTCTGGTGATGCTCTATGCTATAACTTAGTAGTCCAGGGAGTGAGTATTATATTCTCTCCCCGCGTTATTGCTGAGTTTCTAGATTTGCGGCGAGAGCCCGGTGCCTATCCTGCAACAGCAGCAGCAAGAGCAGCGACTGCACCATCTGGAGAGGACACAACAGTCGCATCCTCATCGCCAGCGCTGGATGTACAGACCGCAGAGCTGGATGCTAGCTCGGATGATAGGGAGAGCGGTGATGAGGTACCTGATGATGGTCTTACAGACGATCAGGTTTGTGACCTAGTACGAGACCCTGAGGCTCCTCCATATGATGGTAGTAAAGTGATCCGACAGGCCGATTGTATAGCATTTTTCAGAATGCTTAATTTGATTGTCGGGTATAACATTGATCCGAAAAAACACAAGACTGATTTCGGGATCGAGCGGGCCAGATTTTTGTTACAGTTAGCACAGGGGGAGCTAATTGATTTGACATTATATTTCTTCCTCTGCATTCGCACAGAGTCACGCTATTCGGGTGGAGGTAGTCTACCATTTGCGTTTTTGATATCTAACCTCTTACTCCATTCAGGGGTTACAGTGACTTTGACTGAGCGGAGGTCGCCACAGATGGGGCCCGTTAACAAGATCACATTCAGTAAGAGTAAGGGTCACTTGCCGAAAACTCGTGCAGTCCTATAGGATCAGCCTCCGCCTACTGATCCGACTTCTACTGCTGCTGCCCCTATTGAGAGACACCCTGCTGGGGCTACTCCGGATGAGGTACGAGCTATATTGGTGGAGCACCACGACATTTTATTGAGGGACTTCATTCAACCCATGATGGAGAAGCTTAAGGACTTAGAAGGACGCTTGCAAACTTTACAGGAGGATTTTGATTTATCTAATAGATAAATATTGTTAGTAATTCTTTTACTTTTTTTTTATGTTGTATAGAACGTCTAACTCATTTTGGAATGTAATTAATACAGAATAGTTTTTATTTTTAGTGTTTGCTAGCCTCTTTATTGTTAATTATATTTTCTTCTTATTATACTTAGTGTTCACGATAATTGAAAAAATGACACTATTTTTAAATTAATATTTAGTTAACTAAAATATTTTTAAATTAATTACATAAAATTAATTTATGAATTTGTAAATATTTTAATTCATTGTAAATCATAATATATAATATATAGAACTTTTTATTTACTTTGGAAATGATAAAAAATTAATAGAAAAAATATGCATTCTTACAATTTTAACAATATATCTTTTCAATTAAATAATACCGTTCAAACACGTTAATACTCATTCGAACAAATAATATTGCATTCGAATTAATTAATTTTCTGTTCGAATTAAATTTCATTAGTTCGAACGGTATAGATTTTTGGAGACGACCTAATTCGTTTCAGAATATCCAGTTCGAATTACTATGTTTTAGTTCGAACGGATTTATAAGGTTTTCCATGTTTTGAGATGAAATTGTCTCAGAAAAGTACTTTTAGGGATGAAATTAATTTCGTCCCTAAAAATTAAATTTCTTGTAGTGACATTTATTACACTTAGATGATTCTTTATTTTTAAAGAATAAATATAAAGATTGATGGATAATGCCACCTTATTATAATGAGATGAAAGTGGGATGTATGGTATTATAGTGCATTGAATTTTCCATTATTAATTAATCATGGTAATTTAATCTTTTTTGAAACCCAATCACGCGTGCAAAATGGAGACTAGTCTCAAGATCAACCAACGGATAGAAAAGAAAGGAAGGAATTTGATCTGGAAAAGTTTCCCAATTTTTTGTGGCGAAATAATCTTTTTGCAACTAAAAATTTGATCTAAAATAAAAACATTTCTATTGTAGCTAGTGATGAATGCGTTCCCATGCATGTTGCTAGCTAGTTATCGAAACGATTTCATCTCACTACAAGAAATTTAATTTTTAGGGACGAAATTTCTTAGGGATGAAATTAATTTCGTCCCTAAAAGTACTTTTCTGAGATGAAATTTTAATTTCGTCTCAAAACATGGAAAACCTTATAAATCCATTCGAACTAAAACATAGTAGTTCGAACTCGAGATTTTGAGACGAATTAGGTCGTCTCCAAAAATCTATACCGTTCAAACTAATTAAATTTAATTCGAACAGAAAATTAATTAATTCGAATGCAATATTATTTGTTTGAACGAGTATTAACGTGTTCGAACGGTATTATTTAATTGAAAAGATATATTGTTAAAATTATAAGAATACATATTTTTTCTATTAATTTTTTATCATTTCCAAAGTAAATAAAAAGTTCTATATATTATATATTATGATTTACAATGAATTAAAATATTTACAAATTCATAAATTAATTTTATGTAATTAATTTAAAAATATTTTAGTTAACTAAATATTAATTTAAAGATAATGTCATTTTTTCAATTATCGTGAACACTAAGTATAATGAGAAGAAAATATAATTAACAATAAAGAGGCTAGTAAACACTAAAAATAAAAACTATATTGCATTAATTACATTCCAAAATGAGTTAGACGTTCTATACAACATAAAAAAGTAAAAAAATTACTAACAATATTTATTTATTATATAAATCAAAATCCTCCTGTAAAGTTTGCAAGCGTCCTTCTAGGTCCTTAAGCTTCTCCATCATGGGCTGAATGAAGTCCCTCAATAAAATGTCATGGTGGTCCGCCAATATAGCTCGTACCTCATCTGGAGTAGCCCCAGCAGGATGTCTCTCAATAGGGGCAGCAGCAGTAGAAGCTGGATCAGTAGGCGGAGGCTGATCCTGTAGGACTGCACGAGTCTTCGACAAGTGACCCTTGCTCTTACTGAATGTGATCTTGTTAACGGGCCCCATTTGTGGCGACCTCCGCTCAGTCAAAGTCACTGTAACCCCTGAATGGAGTAAGAGGTTAGATATCAAAAGCGCAAATGGTAGACTACCTTCACCCGAATAGCGTGACTCTGTGCGAATGCGGAGGAAGAAATATAATGCCAGATCAATCGGCTCCCCCTGTGCTAACCGTAACAAAAATCTGGCCCGCTCGATCCCGAAATCAGTCTTGTGTTTTTTCGGATCAATGTTATACCCGACAATCAAATTAAGCATTCTGAAAAATGCTATACAATCGGCCTGTCGGATCACTTTACTACCATCATATGGAGGAGCCTCAGGGTCTCGCACTAGGTCACGAACCTGATCGTTTGTGAGACCATCATCAGGTACCTCATCACCGCTCTCGCTATCATCCGAGCTAGCATCCAGCTCTGCGGTCTGTACATCCAGCACTGGCGATGAGGATGCGACTGTTGTGTCCTCTCCAGATGGTGCAGTCGCTGCTCTCGTTGCTGCTGCTGCAGGATAGGCACCGGGCTCTCGCCGCAAATCTAGAAACTCAGCAATAACGTGAGGAGAGAATATAATACTCACTCCCTGGATTACTAAGTTATAGCATAGAGCATCACCGGACTACTCACCCATGGCACGGTAAAACTCACCGACCATCTCAGGATATGCTGTGCCCCTCTGTCGATAGATCGGGGTCCATCCACGATCGGTGATGATGTCATGTATGCTCCGCCCCTCCCAAGTGAGTTCACAGAAGTCACCTAGAATGATCTCCCGCTCAACTAGTATAGGCCTGACGGCCGGCTGAGAAGGAGCTGCGGAGGTACTTTCGACTGTCTGGGGTCTGGAACATTTTCTTCTGCTGCTGCTTGCCATTAGTATACTGTTGATGTATAAAAAATATATGTGATCTAATTAAAGTGAATTAGAGGAATGATGATGTTGTGCTGTCATGTTTGACAACTGCTTATTCGAATGACCTTTAATTCCATTCGAATTAAATTATATTCATTCGAATGAAATTTAAATTCATTCAAATGAACATAATTTTAATTCGAATGACCTCAGATAAATCTATTCGAATTAGCCTAAAATCCATTCGAATAAAATTATATTCCATTCGAATAAACCTAAATTTAATTCGAATGGACTTGACTTTAATTTGAATGGAATTTATATTCATTCGAACGGACCTGAGCCAAACAGACATGGCTGAGTCAACTTAGAACCGAACTGACACATTCATTTTTCACAAGGAATCCAATATTTTAATCGGTAGAAATGATTTAGGAGTAAATCCCTATCATTTCTACCGATTATAGTTGTGTCATTTGGCCCCAAAACAACAAAATGGGGCCGGATTGATTCAAAATCTGACCCCCCCCCAAAACTAACCAAAAAACTAATAAAAATAAAGCTCATTTAACCCATACCTCTTGTTCTAGGAGATTTGAGGAGTTGGTCGGAGTTGGTGGCGGCGTTGTGGCTACTAACGGCGGAGGAATCGAAGAGTTCGAATGAGAGGAGGCACGAAATGAATGGAGAAGAAACTGGTTTGCGGCTTAAATAACGTAATTTCGTTCGAACGGAAGTGTAATCAGTTCGAACTAAAAGGGTATAGGTTCGAATTAAAAGGGTATAAGTTCGAATGAATTATATAATACTTCATAAAAATATATATATAAGTACAAGAGGTAAAACAATATGTTTTATATTAGGAATACTAGTATATAATACTAGTATTAGTACTAATAAAAAATTTCTCACTAGTATATATAATATATATTAGATAACTATATATCGATAGTATAGAGTTTTATACTAGTTACTTATATATATTGTAAGTAACTAGTATATATATGTAATAGTATATATATTATGCATTAGATGAGTATAAAATAGTATTGTCTAAAGCATTGCATTATAAATGGAAGAATAGTAAGTATATAGTAAAACATTGCATTAATTATATGTATAAAAAACATATTTCTAATATATTTAGTTTGTATATTAATAATAAAACAAGTACTTGGACTATATTATAAAGTATTATAGTATTATTAGTTTTCATATTTTGATGCTATCTATACTTTAATATCACTTAGTATTATACTATTATTGATACTAACTTATAAGTATAACACTATTAGTGATTGTAAATAAAATATTATACTATTTTAAATATTTAATATTATAGATTGATAAGAAACTTAGTATTATGATATTAGTGACACTTAGTATTATATAGTCTATATAATTTTTACATATACACATAATAATATTGGGTGTATTATGTGTATAGTTATATATTTCTCTAATTATCTGTTCGAACTAATATAATGTCAGTTCGAATAGAGATAATGCATGTTTGAACGAATTTTTTTTGTTTGGAGGGAAAATTCGCGCCAAGTTATCGGTATATGCTGGAGAATATTCATTTTTTCTATTCGAACTGGAAAAATATTAATTTGAACGGGAAAAAATTGTGAGAAAAATTAGCGGTATTTGGAGTTTCTCGTTCGAACTTATAAAAATTTAGTTCGAACTGAAATGCACATATTATTAATCCGATCCTTTCACTTTATTTTCACTCGGATTGAAGATTGAGAAAAGGAGAGAGAGCGTGGCAGAGGCTGTGAGAGAGTGTTGTGGAGAGAAAGAACTTGAAAGCATTGAGATAGAAGAGATTCTTGAGAGAGAAAGGAGAAGGACAAGAGGTAAATTGTTTTTTTTTTTGTATTTTTCATTCCGATTTTCGTTTACAAATATCTATAGAGTTTTTGCATTTATTTGTTGGGATAGAACAACAGTTTAATGTGTTTTATGTATATATAGGTATTGTGGATTGACTGAAATTTGAATTGCTAGTACAAGAGGTAAGTTTTATTAGTTTTCTAAGTTGTTTAATAATCATATTTAGGGATATTCATATAGTTTTCAATGTTTTGTATTGAAATATAGCATTATGAATGTGAAAATTGTGTTTTGTGGTTCAATTTTGTGCTCTGTTTCGTGACTAGTTTCTGGGTTGGTTTAATTCAAACGCTTTGAATACCGTTCGAATTTATTTGTACTTGTTCGAACAGAATATAACTCGACCAGCGTTTCATTCGAACTTATATAGTGTTTGTTCGAACAGTATCAATTAAATACTTATTATTTGCAGTGATAATTAAATAGCAGTTAATACTCCAAATATAATAATAAGAATGATTATTTAAAAAATTATAATTAAATATTTGACCATAAGTAAGTACTCAAGTATTAATTAAGATGATTAATACATAATGTATAATTATATAATATCTATGATAGTGTTTAATTAAATAGCTTAATACTCCAAATATAATAATAAGATATTTAATTAAAAATTTATAATTAAACATGTGAAGATATTTAAGTACTCAAGTAATAAGATGATTAATACATAATGTATAATTAATTATATCTAAGCACACTAATTAAATAGCTTAATACTCCAAATATAATAATAAGATATTTAATTAAAAAATTATAATTAAATATTTGAACATAAGTAAGTACTCAAGTATTAATTATGATGATTAATACATAATGCATAATTAATTATATCTATGATATAGTTTAATTAAATAGCTTAATACTCCAAATATAATAATAAGATATTTAATTAAAAAATTATAATTAAATATGTGAAGATATTTAAGTACTCAAGTAATAAGATGATTAATACATAATGTATAATTAATTATATCTAAGCACGCTAATTAAATAGCTTAATACTCCAAATATAATAATAAGATATTTAATTAAAAAATTATAATTAAATATGTGAAGATATTTAAGTTCTACTCAAGTAATAAGATGATTAATACATAATGTATAATTAATTATATCTAAGCACACTAATTAAATAGCTTAATACTCCAAATATAATAATAAGATATTTAATTAAAAAATTATAATTAAATATTTGAACATAAGTAAGTACTCAAGTATTAAATATTTCAAAATCTTTAATGGCCCATCATGTATACTTGTAATGTAATCTTCCCATGTATTTGTGATGTATGCCTGTTATGTTTACTACTGAGTATTTGGATTTTGTAGTTATTTTACTTACAGTTAAACCTTAGACCTGTTCGAGAGTTGTGGCCAAATATTCTCTTATAGAATATTTGGGTATAACTCTTGAATTGTCCAAAGTGGACAGTTTGGGATTTTATCATCTATATGGCATATATACTTAGTTATAACTCCTGTGTTAGTCAAGTTAAATTTTGGTTTAGCATTTTCCTACATTCTTCGAGTATGTAGTTCATAAGTTTCTCGGCTCATGAATAGGGTCGACGACTTATCGTGACTAGCTTACTTGGAGAATTGTAGGGAAATACTGCCGAAATTTTTACTGACATACGAGTTTTAGACTGAGTATATATGCGATATAGATGATAGTCTCTTGAATGAGATATGACCAACTACCATAAAAGTACAGGGTAATTAAACACATGTATTGTAATAGTTGAATGATAGTGTTTATCCCATGATTGTGGTTTTCTTTTATAGATGGATAAAAGTTGGACGTTGTTGGGAGATAGACTTGGTCGAGACTATAAGCAATATGCACAAGGGGTGAAGTCTTTCTTAGAATTTGCTTGTGGGAGTGTTGATAGTCGAGAATTTATAAGATGCCCATGTAAGAAGTGCAAAAACCGTAGTTCTTATAATATGGTGGCTGTGGAGGATCATTTATTCGTAAATGGAATTGATTCTAAATATTCACATTGGGTTTTACATGGAGAACCATTTCCCCAAGAAGTTAGATTTGGCAGTCATCTCAACCAGATGGATGAATGTAACGAGATCGACACGGAGGACATAAATGTTGATATTTCTAATGATGGTTATAATAATGGAGAAGATATGACTGAAATGTTAGGAGATCTTGGCGCAGGCATATTTGGTGCCAGGGTTGGAGAAGGAACATCTACCCAGTCATTTGAGGGAAATGAAGACTTTGGATCATTATGGGAGGATGCACAACGAGAATTGTACGAAGGGTGCACCCGTCATAACAAGTTGTCATTCACTGTCAGGTTGCTCCATATAAAATCTATTTGTCGTATTTCTGCAAAAGCTATCGATATGCTGCTTGAATTATTTAAAGAGGCTCTGCTAGAGGATAACGTAGTACCTCGAAATTTTTATGAAGCGAATAAATTGAAGCGAGGGTTAGGATTTGATTATAATATCATCCATGCATGTAAGAATGATTGTGTTCTCTTCTGGAAGCAATATGCAGAATGTGAATCATGTCCGGTGTGTCTTGAGTCAAGATGGACATCAGATAAGCGTAATGTACCCCAGAAAGTGCTAAGACATTTTCCGCTTATTCCTCGACTTCAAAGATTAATTACTTCCCGGATGGTTGCGAAAGATATGACTTGGCATCACACAGAAAGAGTTCAAAATGATCAATTTCTCACTCATCCTGCAGATTCCTTACAATGGAAGAAATTTGATGACGAGTATCCATGGTTTGCTGAAGAACCTCGCAATGTACGTCTTGGTTTAGCAACTGATGGCTTTAATCCATTTGGCAACATGAGCACTTCTCATAGCACTTGGCCTGTCATAGTAATGCCTTATAATTTGCCACCATGGAAGTGTATGAAGGATCCTTATTTTATGATGACTCTATTGATTCCAGGGCCAAGGTCACCAGGAAATGAAATAGATGTATATTTGCAGCCAATGATGGAAGAGTTGAAAGAGTTGTGGGAACAGGGTGTCAATACATATGATGTGGCCGCTTCGCGTGAATTCAAAATGCATGCTGCAGTACTTTGGACAATAAATGATTTTCCAGCATACGGGAACTTGTCTGGGTGGAGCACAAAGGGAAAAATGGCTTGTCCTGTTTGTAACAAAGATACACAGTCTCAGAGGTTAGCGAATGGCCGGAAATTATGTTTCATGGGACATCGTCGATATCTACCTCATGATCATAGATGGTGAAACAATAGGGTAATGTTTGATGGAACGGTTGATCGTAGGTCATCACCGCCAGAGTATTCTGGCAGTGATATTCTCACTCAATTGGCAGATGTCCCAGACAACAGATTTGGAAAGAATGCAAGATGCCGAAAGAGGAAAAGACAACCAGTGGAATTGAATTGGACCAAAAAAAGTATTTTTTTTGAGTTGCCATACTGGTCTACCTTAACACTGCGTCACAATCTAGACGTAATGCACATTGAAAAAAATATATGTGAGAATATTTTGGGTACCCTGATGTCAATACAAGGAAAAACAAAAGATACAGTCAACTCTCGTAAAGATTTGAAAGAGTTGGGAATCAGATCAGAGTTGCATTTGCAAGATACTGAGTCATCAGCTTATATGCCCCTTGGATGGTATACACTTTCAAGTGATGAGAGAAAGAAATTCTGTGATTGGTTTATGACAATCAAATTACCTGATGGTTATGCTTCGAACATGTCAAGATGTGTCCGACCTCATGATTGGAAGATAACTGGTCTAAAAAGTCACGACTGCCATATATTTTTACAGCAATTGTTGCCAGTTGGTGTATGCAGAAAGCTTACTTCAGATGTTCGTACAGCTATCACAGAATTAGGGCGATTTTTTAGAAATATTTGCAGTAAAACGTTGAAAGTTGATGCCTTATTAAAAATGGAAGATGACATTGCATTGATGTTGTGTAAATTGGAGAGTTTGTACCCACCTTCATTCTTTGATGTAATGGTTCATTTGGCTGTGCATCTCCCTCGTGAGGCTTTAGTTGCTGGCCCCGTTCAGTATAGATGGATGTATCCTATTGAATGATTTTTGGAAAAACTTAAGCAATCTGTGGGGAATAAGGCTTGTCCGGAAGGATCGATCGCAGAGTCATATATTCATAATGAGTGGCATACATTTTGTTCAATGTATTTTCGTGGGGTTGATACTAGATTTACGAGACCGGATCGAAATTATGAAGGTGGACAAATGGGAGTTTCGTCAGCATTTATCGTGTTTTCCCAGAAAGTACGTCCTATAGGTGCACAAGGGGGCTATGACCTATGTGGGGGAGAGTTTGAAAGAGCTCGATGGTATGTATTAAATAATTGTGAAGAGATTGAACAGTATTTGAGGTTCGTGATGATCATCTAATTTGGTAGTAGTATTAAGTGCATTTCTAATAATATAGTACATATTGATACAAATTAATAACTCACATTAACATATGCAGCGAACATATACAACTACTTCGCACGAATGATGTGACTGACGTAGAAAAGACGCATGAAGAAGAATTTGCCTCATGGTTTGAACATACGGTATTATTTGGAAAAAAATTATGCTTGAAAGTATTTTAAACTTTATTTAATTTGTAGGTGTCATCATATTTATATATAATATTGATATAAGTAGAATAAAATTTATTTATGTAGGTTGCATCGAAATATAATAAACATTCAGGTGAAATCTCACCAGAAGTATATGCTTTGGCATGTGGTCCGTCTAAGCGGGCTATCCAATATTCAGGATGTTTAGTGCGTGGATATAGATTTCACACAGCAGACAGAGAACAATATAGGAAAACTCAAAATTGTGGGGTTGTTGTCGAACGAAGCCATGGGGATGAAAATATTGATTTTTACGGAATTGTGGAAGATATCATAGTATTAAAGTATGTGGGAGGATATATGGTTTGGTTATTTAAATGTAATTGGTGGGATGTCTCAAATCCTAGGTTGGGAGTGCGTAAGGATGAATATTTTGTAAGTGTCAATATATCTCGCAAATGGTATGAGGACGACCCATTTGTTCTCGCATGCCAAGCAAATCAAGTTTCTTATTTAGATGATCCGGAGTTCGGAAATCCATGGAAAATAGTCGAGAAATTTGCGCTAAGAAATGTATATGATTATATTCCAGAGACAGACAAACCACATGAAGAAGTTGATAGTCCAGACCATGAAGAAGCATATCAAGAAAATGAATCAAGCATCAATCTATTTGTTGATCTAAGCCATTATGACATGGTCCCATTGCGCAGAGAAGATGTTCAACCTGAAGTAATTGAAGGTGACATGTCGGAAGAACATGAATCAACTGAAGTGTCTACTGAGGATGAAAGCGATTGGTCCAGCAATACTGATACTGAATGATTTTCAAACAGATATTTGTGTAGGTAAAATTCTTATAAAAATATTTCATGTATTTTGTTCGAATAATAATTTATTATAATTTCAAACAGATATGCCTCCTAAACGCAAAAGAACACGTGAGCCATCCCCACCACTTAGCGAATCCCCGTGTGCTTCACCTGCCAACAATGATGGGCCACCGTCACCAGAACCAGAATAAGGTATTTTTTCACTGTATATCTTTTAAATAAGATTAATTTAATTAAAATATATGCTTTAATTTTTGTATATATAGCTGTTGTAAACCATCGCCGAGTTAGAGGCATTACGAGGGGTGTCTGCATAGAAAAAGTAAGGAAAGTGGGTAAAATTAAAGTTGATATATCTGATTATCACACCGGTGGCTCTGGGGATTCGGCAGCTTGGCTTGCTTCTTATGTTGGTACACTTACTCGCACGTATGCACCGATGGCTACATCATCCTGGGCTAAAGTTCCCCAAGATGTGAAAGACCACATCAAAAATTGTTGTCTGGTAATAAGTTACTTTGTATAATATTTTTATTTAAATGCGAATGTTTCAAATTATACTAATTGTTTATAATTCTTTGAAGGGCGAGTTTGAACTAAATTTTGGTCGGCGGGAGGATCGACTAACGATTGAAGAACTCATGTCGAATGCATTCCGGAGGTACAAAGGTCGATGCCATGCACACTATCAGAAGTCCAGTACTACGATAGAGGCGCGTCAAAATCCATTCCAAGCAATACCACCAAATGAATGGGAGAAAGTTTGTGATCTGTTTGAAGATCCTGCTTATCAGGTAATTTCGCTACTATCTTTTTTTTAATAATATATAATAGATGTATTAAATTAAAATTATAATACTTTTTTTTAGAAACGGAGTACAGTGAACAAAACAAATAGATCAAATTTAACGATACACCATCACGCGGGTTCTCGATCTTTTCATCGCTTGTCAAAAAAGATGGTTAGTTCTTATTGTCTCCATTAAATCTTAATATATACACTTTTTTCGTATAAATATTATGATATTAATTTTCATTTTGCAGCAAGAAGAAAATCCTACTGATTATGATCTGACCCAATTGTATGCTAAAGCACATAAAAATCGTGATGGTGTTTGGAGCAATCCTGAGGCAGATACAAATTATGTAAGTTTAAGTTTATTTAATTTCATTGTCTAAATATACTTTTGTTACATATACTAATTTTAATATTTTTCTTTTTTCAGGACAAGATGATATCTCTTAAAGACACTGTTGCGGATCCATCTGATAAATCATCTGTCAACGATGCTCAAATCTTTTCTCAAGTTCTTGGATCACGTTCTTGATATTTGAGGGGCTTAGGACGTTGCGTGAAGCCATCCTTAACATTTTCATCATCTTCTAAAGCCAGATCGAATGACGACAAGACTAAAAAATTAGAGGAAGCTACACTTGAGATAGAATGATTGAGATCGAAGGAAAAAGAGTTGCTGACCCGATTAGATCAAGCAGCGGATTTAGAAGCAAGATTAGAAGAGAGGCTACAATTAAATAACCAAAAAATGTTTGAACAATTTCAATTAATGATGTCCCAAAACCCTATACCACCACTACCACCACAATCATAATTCATTTGGTTTTTTTTAATTGCCTTTAATATTTATGATGTTTATAAACATTTGAACAATTGATGTATATAGATTACAATTTGATGTATATAATTTGTATTAGTATCAATTTCATTTTGTTTGATCAATGCCGTTCGAATGGTAAATTACCATTTATGAATACATTCGAACAAAAACATATCCATTTTAACCAAAAAATTCCCATTCGAACAAAAATATACCCATTTAAACTTACCGGGAAATACAATCCATGCGTTCGTTCGAACAACTAAATACTCATTCGAATAAGTTCATTTCTAAAAGTCTATTCGAACAGAAGATTTCTGTAAATAGATTATTTGTTCAAACAGTTAATATTTTTCTTCGAACTAAAGTCGCTTACGAACTTTTTTGTTCGAACGGACTTGGTTAGATATGGTTATTGGTTCGAATTAACATTTCCTGTTGTTCGAACAAAAATATTTTAGTTCGAACTTTATTCTAAGATGACATTTTTTTGTTTCAGAAAAAATTTCCCGTTCGAACGGTTTCGACCGGTTCCGCCCAATTTTGTCCCTAAAAATACTTTTCGGAGACGAAAATCACGAAAATCAATTTTCGTCTCTAAGAACTTTCTGAGACAGCCTTTATGAGACAAAATAGAGACGAAATGTTTTCGTCTCCCAAAACTTTTAAGGACGAAATTTCCATTTTTTGAGACAAAATTTTTTGTCTCAAAAAATCATCTCTTGTAGTGTCTCATCTTATTATTATTATTATTTTAAATTTTTACATGAAATATAATAAATAATTTAACATTTTTAAATATCAAAACAATAATAATATCAAAAAATAATATTTTAATAATAGTTTATTCAAATTTTAACTTTCATTTAAAATCATCTCATCTCATCTCAGTATCCTAACTACTTTGAGTCTAAACACACGTACGAGCCCACTAGGGGCAGGTAATGTTTGAAATTTTTTTGTATATTTATTAAGATTATATATAGTTCTCTATAGTTTCTATATATTTGATTCAAGCTTAGGGTTAGATGATCAGTACGACAAAATCAAACGGATCATAAACATGAGTATGGGAACACAAAATGTATTTTTATTTTCATGTATTATTTTATGAATAATTATAATCATTGTGATTAATTAGTTTTTGGTGGAGTTTTAAAAATCTTGAAAATTATTTTTAAGTTAAATGATTAATATATCAATTCTTCTTTAGTTAATATATTTCGTTTAGTATATAGTGAAATGATTGTATATAGAATATTCTTTTTAAATTGTTTTTTGGTAGAGTAAAGACATGCATTCAAAGAATTTTGATCTCATCAATATATATATATATATATTTATAGTTTTTTGTATACTTTCAACTCGAAAAAAATAACGAACTAGCTAGCTAGAAAACTTTTTTAATTATTGGCAGAAGCGGCCTCACACTACTCATACTGTCATACATCATTATGGTGGAGATCGAAGTCGTGAGTTTGCGGTCATGATTACCTTAATGATATTAAATAGATAGGTGTAAGATTAATTTGAGGCTCATAATCTCTATATATTCTCAATGCAGTAAATTATATGTCTCCGAGAAGTTGGTTAGCTAGCTCTTATTTTGTTCTAGCATCATGATTTGGATTGAGAAATAAGATGAGATAGTTTTAGATAAAAGTTAAATAAAATATTATTAGTATTATTTTTTAATATTATTATTATTTTAAAATTTGAAAAAGTTGAATTATTTATTATATTTTACGTGAAAATTTGATAAAATTGTAATGGTGAGATGAGATGGAACACTCTCTAAATCCAAATGAACCTATTTGTAGGTCATTTAATTTATGGCTAGCTGCATCATGATTTGAAAAATGAATTGATCGTGATTTTCTTTCCATGACTCCCCTTAGCTAGCAGCTAAGAGAATGAATCCAATTACTACTTATCCTTTAATTGGTCTATTACTAAACACTCTCTCTCTCTCTCTCTCTCTCTCTCTCTCTCTCTCTCTCTCTCTCTCTCTCTCTCTCTCTCTCTCTCTATATATATATATATATATCCTTATAAAAGAGTATAATTATGAAAACTGATCCATTGATTATTTGCAAAGAGAGGATATCAAGAACAGAAATGAACGTACGTGCGTGTTCAATGAATGGCACTTTTTCCACATATATATATATATATATTCAAAGGTCCAACGCAAATAAATTACGATAAGCTCTCAAGCCTTAGTGCGCTTTCAATTATATATATGCCGGCCGGAGGTTGAAAATCAAATGAATGTGGTTAGAAATGAACATTGCAAAGCAATAATGCTCGTGAGGGAGATTGAGAACTAATTTGAGGGTGAGGAGCTAGCCGTTTCAATATATGATAGATCATCCCAAGAATATACGTCAACTTCAGCTAGCTAGCTAGCTGTCTTTCATTCCCCAGTCCCCCACCCCCCGGCCCAGCCCTCTCTTACACAGTAACTCTTATCCTTTGGCTGGGGATAGATGAGTAGGGGACAAGTAGCATGAAAGAACGGTTGGAGTGACAAGGGCTAATTAGGACTATTAACAAACAGTGGGGACAGCCATCTCTCCTTGTCAAGGTCCCACCGTCGACGGTCGACATATATTGTCTAGTAGTCCTGCATGCAGTACCCAAAATGCAACCCCGGCCGGCCTTCCTACCTTTTTATTAATTGCATACCATGACCTAGTGATCATCATACACACGATCGACCTCTTTCCCCCACCTTGTATATATCATGCATTTATAACTCAGAATTACCCGAACCATAGTACGCCGTGTACGTGCTGCCTCATGGCCGAATTTGAGTCCTCGTGTACGTTACCCCCCCCCCCCCCCACCCAAACACTTGCTTTTGATCGACTATATATATTATATATATTTCTCTTTAATTAGACGACAATTACAATATTATTAAATCCCCATGATCTATTAGTACTAGATAGTTTCGTTAATTTTTTTCTTAAAGGAGGGAGTACTGGAATTACATGAATTACACAAGTCAGCAGGCAATAAAAGCTGATCGATGGACTAATTTCTTGTTTGAGTAATGGAGGCAATTGACAAGATTCAGTAATATATATGATTGTAGTTTAAAACTTATTTACCTTCATCATGAGATCCCTTCAGAAAAGGAGTGAGATATTGCAACTTTACCAAACTAATTAATATCACGACTAGCTAAGTACCATTATAACCGGCCTAGATCAACATTGCAACGACCTCAATGACTCTACCTTAAGCACCTTTCTTATATAGCCTACCAATTTCATTCATTGCCAATATTGTGTACACACGTCACAATCATGTTGTCACCTCCATCCATTCGGGATCATAAAGTTGGATCCACCCGTGATGGTAACCTTCAAACCATGCATCGATCGATCAATATTAATCAATTAATTAATTAATGGATTCCAATTTTCAGACTTGCAATTAAACTATATATTGGCACACGTGTACATGCACACTCATGATTAATTGGTATCGGGTGCATGTCGAGTACTTGATTATTTTGTGATGCAATATACATTAATCTCGATAAGGAGTTTCTTTAGAGGGATTTTTTTCAAGAGGGCAAATACAAAGTTTTATATATACTCCAGGCCATTTAATTAGCATCTAGGCATATTAATGCACATGAACTACTTACATACATAATATCTAACCGAAAGTATATATCCTGGAAAATGTTAACGAATCACCCAAGACAGAACCTAATTATGTTCTTGTATTTCCAAACAGAATATATATTCCAATATACTTTAACCCTAAATTAATAGGCCTGCCTTTATAATCATCAGATCAGTAAGTAGTTGATAATCAACTTATAATAAATATTGGCGACCTATGCTTTAAAAGGCTGGTTTTCCTTGCTAGCTTTATGATCTCACATGACTTTAGTTGATCGGAATATATAGCTAGCTAGGCGCTTGCTGATCACTTGTAATGAAGAGAAAACCGCATTGATCATACCATTCTCAAATTATACGGCCTATTTCAACTAATTTCTGAAATAACAAAATATGGCAATTATCGGATTTGGTTAATGTTATTTTACCAGCTAGCTCTGAACAATATATATGCATTAGTTGACTGAATTTGGACAAGATATATGGTTAATTCCTATACATATATTACAGCAGCACTACTGCAGGTTTCAGTACTTGCGCGCGGCTTTGCTGAACCAGTCTAAAAAATATCACAAAAACAACAGCATAAAAAACCCCCTTCTTTTATAACTTCGCATTTTGTATGAGATTTTTCTATCATTATATTAAAAAAAAAAAAATAGCTACTTGCACAATATCTATGTCGGTCACTGAAACAACTTAATTATAAGGAAAAGCTAGCGAGCTGTCCATCTTTTTGAGATTTTCTAGCGTTCATGACTCTCTCTCCTACTCCTCGCCTCCTCTGTTGCTACTTTTATGTAATATAGTTTTGGGTTTTTGGTGGTGATCAAGGCCCGCTTTTATACGCTTGCATGATGTTAGCTAGGGTTCTAGCTTATATTAATACTATCTCAGTATGCATGGTTTAGAAAATTTACTAGTCCGTAGAATATTCATGCATGTGATCTGGCTGCTTTTTCATTGTATGTATGTATATATATATGTGTGTGTGTGTGTCGTGTGTATGTGTGTCATGCACACACACCATACCCAGACCTTAATTCCAACTTTTTGTCAAAAACTTGTTTATATATATATATATATATGAATGATTCTTCTTCAATATGTATGCATCAATAGAGTAGTACTGCCCCCAGGCCCCGCGCGCACCTTCAGAGTTTTGAAGGTATCCGGAAGAATATTATTGTGAATTATTTGGTGTTGTTTGATTGCTCCTATATATCAAGTGGTATTCTCTCTCTCGAATTCTTGGAGTGGGAAAACTTTATGTCAGGGACATATGCTGCGACGAATATATATTACTAACCTGATTAATTAGAACAATAATAAATTAGGAGGTACTGCAATATCATCATGTATTAAACTACATGCTATGATTCTGGGTTTGTTTTGAGCAAATTTGTACATAAAATTGAGTGGCAATGTATACTCATGATCATCTCCATGCATGATGTTCATGAAACAATCCTAATTTGGGTTTCCTGAAGATCGAGTGGCTCGATCTATGAAATAATTGACAGATGGTACTACTGCTGATCTATTACTTATATCAGAACGTCTATATATACTCATTAATTTGCTAGCTGCTGATCCTTGCATGTATTTTTTTTTTTTTTTCATTCCTACCATATATACGTACGATCGCGGAGTGGAACGTACGTACAAGATTAGCCTGTACATACGTGATATATATATGTATACCCTTAATAGATCATGTCATGCATGAAAGTAGAATAGGGTTTTAATTTTTTAAAAGTTCTTATAATTGTAAATTATACAAAACCGAAGTCACATGGTTATTATGGTATTAATCATGCCTTTTCATATTCATATTATATTTTAGGTATTATATATATATATACATGTTCTTTTTCATTTTCTATTGGACTTGTAAGATAGACATGCAAAGCAGTGCATATTGCAGTATAAAGTCCCATTTAATTAATTAATTAATTAATGATTTAGTTAGAGTCATGTGTTGGGGAAGCCGGGGAAGACGGATTAATTGGATCGACCGGATCATTAATTAGTTTTATATTTCTAATAAACAGTGTGCATGTTGATCGACGGACGAGAAATATATAGGAATTAGGACATGAGAATGGGAGACATCCCCACTCGCTCGATATTATTAGCATGAAGGTCATAGTCATCATTCTTTTTTAGTGTACCTCCCATTTATTACCTTTGTCTTTTGCCTCCATTCCTTCTCCATCCACTAAATACACTTTGCCTTGCTCCTCCTCCATTCCCTCTTGTCACCGAATTTTGCAGCTATCTCTGATCTCTACATCCCTCCATTAGGGTTTCTGGATCCATTGACGACTCACCCAAAAAAAAAATTAATTCAGTGTCCACATCTTTCCTTTGCTAAGGCTACTTTATCTTTGGAGGACACTAAACAACTTTTGAAATAGCTCTAGCAAGAGAAAAGGTGGTTCCCTTTTTATTCATTTGATCAAGAAACCTAAATCACGAACAGGTAAACATATGTCTAGCTTCTTTCAGCTTCATTTTCTATGCTAATAATTGTTTTCCTGTTTTTGTTTTTTGGGTAAGCTAAAGGGTAAAGAGAGACTAGATCCCCCTGCTTAGAGAGTTTCTATGTTCATATATACCCCAATAAGCTGTGTGAACATAATTTATACATCGAGTTGCACCAGTCAGATCCTACGTTCTGCCAGTTCTAAAAGGATACAAGCACCATACCTTTCGAAACATATTTTCAGCTCAAACTTAACTAGAGTTCTTCCGGGAAGAGAGAGAGAGAGAGAGAGATATTTGAAACAAGAGATCATAGAATGGGGAAACCGAGAATTGAGGAATTTATGTAGAACGCCACTAGCTGGTATATGACTCTGGCAAATCCTGCCTCTTCGACTTGTTTGTTGTAGACTTCAGAGAAAAGAAAAATATAGAGTGCTAACAACTAAAATTCTTTAAAATTGCGAGAGAAAAGGAAGATTAATGAAACTAGAATATTGATGATCAGGAAGCTGTGACAGATATTATTTTCCTCATTTACGCAGGAATGCATATATTTTCTTAAATATGTGTATATTTTTCTGGGTATCTGTGTGTCTTTGTGTTTTTTTTTTTTTTTTTGGGGGGGGGGGGGGGGGGGGGGGGGAGGAGGGGGAGTAGTGGTATTAGTGGTTTCCGGCAGAAATTTCTTCAAATCGGTGTTCAACCAAGGAAAGCATGTATTAAATTATGGCATGTTTTGCTGATCTTTCCCTAGATAACCCTAGCGCAGAAGTTGCTGGTGACTCCAGTAACAGATAACATAATATTAGGAAAGATCAGAGGAGGGGAATAAAAGGGGTGCGATTAGGTTCTAGTACTATTTGAAATCTTTCTTCTTCTTCTTTATTTTTTTTGGAATAATTAGCAATTACTATACTCATAGAGAAAGATTCTCTTTAAAAAACTTCATAAATAAAAATTGAATATATTACTCTGAATTGAAAAAAAGAAGAAGAAAAAAGACAACAAAATAAAAAATTTACTTAATGGGTTAATTACGACTCCAATCATCTTGGTGCAGTGAAAATGGCTTCATCCAGCTCCTACAATTCTCCTTGCGCTGCCTGCAAGTTCTTAAGGAGAAAATGCATGCCAGGTTGCATCTTTGCACCCTACTTCCCACCAGAGGAACCCCAAAAATTTGCCAATGTTCACAAGATCTTTGGTGCAAGCAATGTGACTAAGCTCCTTAATGAGCTTCTCCCTCACCAGAGAGAGGATGCAGTTAACTCTCTCGCCTACGAGGCTGAGGCACGAGTAAGAGACCCCGTTTATGGCTGTGTTGGTGCCATCTCATTCCTTCAAAGACAAGTCCAAAGGCTCCAGAAGGAACTTGAAGAAGCCAATACTGATTTGATACGTTATGCTTGCAATGAGATTCCAACGGCTTTGCCTCCACATCCCGAGGTAAATCTAGTTCAACCAAATATGGCTCCAGCTCGTTCAAGACCAGTTGTGCCTAGCAGTAGAATAATTGGTAATGAAGGAGGATCAGGGTTTTATCAACCACAGCATGCTGTGTCTCTCCCTTACCCTCTTCCATGGGATGACACTTCCCCAGAAGGAAATATCAACACAGGAGGCCAGGACGGAAGTATGTGATGGAAATAAGAGTACTGTCAATAAGGAGGAGGCTTTTCTCTCTTTGGGGCATCATGGCCTGAAGAAACGCAAGCTCTTGGTATGGTATATTATATATTTAGCTCAGTTTTCTAGCCTGTTCGGGTTTAAAAAAAAAAAAAACCACCTTAGTTGTCTAGCTAGCTAGCTGCACATGTACTCTCGTAGCTAGATTACCAGCTATGTTCTGATGTTTCCTAGTAATTAATTTTGTGGGCTTTAAGTACTGCATAATTATTCCGTTAAAACCAAGAAAAACACTGTGGGTGTTTCAGTGTCGAGCTCGGGACCTAAATAAGGCTGTAGAACATAGAGTACGGCGTGGCTAAAACTATAGATCTCTTGTTGTGTTATTAGAGCAGCAAGCTAGCTATGGCATGCGCATGCCGTGTTGATGTGTTTGTCAATGTTTGTGTTTGATAATAAATGGTAATTATTAGTTGAAGATCTTTTAAAGAGGATTCTCTAGCCTAAGTCTATGGCTTTAGTTCTGTTTTACCCTATATATTCTCACCTTTGCTTCTGCTTTGTTCTAGAGGACCACTGTCCCATTTTCTTAATTTATACATCAAATCTGGTTGGGCTGATTGATAGCCATTGCTTTCAAGAGAACCATAGGAAAGATGTCAAATTGAACTCCAAGTTGCACTTACTTGACCATTGATTTAAATTCCCATCTGTTGCTACACAAACATACAGACATGCAAATATTTTTGGATCAAATTGATGTAATGGAGATCACTGATATTTCATTGCAGAAAACCTAGCTAGGATTTGCCTTGCATAAGGCTTCAGAAAAAATTTCTTTATGTAATCCACTAGAGCTTAACCATTCTTGATATACATAGATATTACCGTACGTTCATAGAGGTTCAAAAAGAAAATGATATGAATCACGCTATGACGTTGACGTATCAATGAGAAAACTTGCAGTGTTTTCCATAGTGAGAATCTGGTTATTTTGTGGGGTTTTAGTTCTTTTTGTGAAACTCAGCTCCACATGCATATTGTTTTCAAAAACAGCAAAAATCTAAAACAGTGATTCATCAGTCTTTGTCCTCATTGGGTACAATCGATAAGTCGTTTCTTTACCATGAAGGGTCTTTCTGCTTTTCCTTCCCAACCAGTTCATGACTATTAACATGCATCCTCCAACACTCCCCAGGCATAAGGTACAGTGAAATCTTAGCCAAAATGTCACTAACAGTAAAACGCTCAATGCATCCACCGTTGCGCACACGCATTCTTGTCTGTGTGTTTATACTTTTCTGTGTATATTATCTTGATCAGTATTTTATATTTATAAATGCATGCATGTAAGAAGTATATTTGTCAAAACCGACCAAATTAATCAGGAGCCCACCACAAAAGGGGAATAAATAAATAAAACCTAAAGGTGAGATCATCAGGACCGAAAGAGTGAGCTAAAACCAGTGTTAGGTCGGTTTCTTTTTTCTTTTTGGAGAAATAGGGTTGGGGTTTCATATTACAACTCTAGAAACAGTCTCTGAATGATCAGCAGCATATTCTCTCTTTTCTCCAAGGGAAAAAGGTCGCAACCACACCTCCGAAGCCGTCATTCTATCTCTAAGCTTTAAGATATAGACAAGTGTATATGTGATTAGATTGAGCCTGAGAGAGAGAGAGAGAATTTATCATGATTTTACACGAGTGTCTGTTTTTTTCCCAGAGTTATTTTCTACAACCGTCATCTTTTTCATTTCAGTCTCTCACTCTCTTACTCATTCATTTATCCTAACAATCTGTAGCAGTACAAAGCTCATCATCATTAAGCATAGACCAATCCTTCGGTTTCTCCCCTCACTTTTGTCGGTCTCTCTCTCTCTCAGTCGACCCACAAACATGCACACGCGCAACAGCATATAATTAAATCCAGAAAATTTGCAACTGTCCTGTTTCTTTTTCACTCACAAGGGTGTCTCTCTGGATCTGGGTCTGGCAGAAGTTTCCCAGTAGTGAGACTCAGTCACGTCTTCAGTGTCCTCCAATTCATCGCCTCTCTTTCTCTCTCACTTCACTCCTCGAGATCACCAAAACCTCGCCTAACTTATTCTTTCTTGGATATTTTTGTACACAAAATCTAAGCATCTGATCTCCTTCTCCCAGAATATCTACCCCAAATTGCAATTTCTTTTAGTTGTAAAAAACAAGTAAAGTTAAAGACTTTTTACTGTTGGGTTCAGAAAGTCCTCAGAGTTCAGGGGAACAAGTATGGCTTTCTTAATAATTTTCTCTGAAATTGCAATAGTATCAGTAGTTCAGAATGCATCAAATCCACCAATCTTCTTCTCTGCGGAGACGTGGAAAAGAAGCAAACAGATAAAAAATTGCAAGAGAAGTATATAACAAAGGACAAACAGAACAGACTGTGGGGGCCGGGTTCTACTCAATGACCCCACAACAAGAAAAACACTTTGTGATCCTCGTGAGGTTCTTATAAATCAGGGAAAAGGACTCTGGCATGAACATGTTCAGTTGTTCCCTTTAGGTTGGATTTTTTGGTTTTCGGGGAGAACTGATCTACACTCCCTCTCAGACTATCAGTGTGTAAGTCTTAAGTAACAAGAACAGCAGTTGCACTGACCCAACGCATGCATGCGGTGTATATATTTGGTGATTTTATGAGGTTCAAACAAAAACCTAAAAGACTACTGATCGAGCTTATAATATTTAGGGTTGATCCTGCCCATATCATTGTTGGATTAAAACGTAGTAGTCCAGAATCCAGCTATATCAGTACACCTGCAGAGAAATGAAAGAAGTTTAGCAAGCTGATTTGGGTGGTCTATCTTGCTGGCTTTTAAATGAACGGAAAAGTGTACCATTTATATATTTACCTGGAAGCTGAACTGTGTTATGAACTGTAAACTTGACACAAAGAAATAAATAACGGCTAGTTTGCTTATGCAGTTTAAGTAAGATAAGATAAAATATTTTATTAAAAATTAAATAAAATATTATTATAATATAATTTTTTAATTTAAATTTTATTTTAAAATTTAAAAAAATTAAATTGTTTATTATATTTTATGTGAAAAAAATAATAATTAAATAAGATGAAATGAGATAGTTTCTTATTTTGAGACATTTGAATTCTGCTGCACTCATTGAGTTAACCACAAGGTAAAGGAGGTATATCGTAATGCCTATGAATTTATTATTAGCTTGATGCGTCACGATCGGGAATCAACAATATCTTGCTATTTTTTTATTTAGAAGAAGACGGGACCTCCATAAACTTTATTACCCCTCACTTATGGTAAAGAAAAACCCTCAAACATGATAACAAACCAATCAAAACAAAAGAAAGTTCCCCCTAACAATAAAAAACTATACAATTTACCAATTACGTCTAACATATGCTGTGCCCATTTTATCCAATCTATACAGCCCTCTAATCGACCAAGGAAAATGAAACAAATTGTGAACAACCTATTCTTCCTCAAGTCCCAACGCACCACCTTTAGCCAAAGAATCCCCTACTTGGTTCAATTCTCTAAATAAATGCTTAATAGAGAAATCAAAGCCCTCCAACATCAACATCAACTCATCCCAATAGTTTCAAAGATACCACCCTGTACATTTTCTAGCCAATATCCATGAAACAACTACCAAAGAATTGCACTCTATGTCTATGAACACATGCCCCAGCTTGTTGATATCTATACATGAATTATTCTACATACAGTCATTTTTACATATTCTTTGTGTATTCTATTAATGTGATTAGCTGCATCACTTTTTTTAATATAAAATAATTATTTTGACCAATTATATCAATAGAGTGCATAATAGATATGCAAAAGTAACTGTTTATAACATAAACATTTTTTAGATATATATTATACGTAATGAGCCCTATTTGTAAAATTTGCATACTGATCTTTTTAATTTCCATTTTCTTTTATACGCCAACATGAGAAAATCAACATCAAAGAGATGCTTCAAAGCATTTAGAAAAAAGCATATTGTTCGATGTAGGACTATGTAAAGGACTTCTCCATCATTAATGGCTCGATCATTTGATTAATTGAATCCATTCTCTTTCAGCAAGATCCTTATATCATCAACCGACTTTTTAAACCTAAAAATGGGGTCACATGTATTATAAATCATAATCATCCCCTACTTTGGTGATGTAGACATGACAATATCCCAAATTATGCAAAATTACGAATTCCAATAAAAAAATTATAACTAAGAAGCTGGTTTCCAAACAGCCTTCCTGCCTTTTCCCCTCCCGCTTTTTGGCCTCACGCCATTAACTTTACGTAGTACTGCAATTATACGCCATATATATATAATTAATAAATTTTTCGTTTGATTCTACCACATTGACAAGTTTTCTTTTCTTTAGGGAAATGTCATCGTCTATTCATTTATCATAATAAACTTATATTCATCACCGAAACATATGAGAATATCTCCATATCAACTATTTGGAGCTCTATCAGTATATTACTAGACTGATCTGGTCTTCATTATTGCTGATACTCTCTACAGATAAACGTCTAAAAGACAGCACTCTGCCTAACCAGAAACTCAACTTCACCCTTCATAAAAAAGAATGACTCAACCTATACAGGCAAACCTTCCAAGTGACAAACTCCCTTTTTAATTTTACTATAAAATAAGAAAAAAAAAAAAGAACGAAAATGATGGATTACAATTTGGACCTACTCCCGTAGACTTTGACGGCATGTGAAGATAACAAGGTTGTCTCTTTTCAACCACAAAAGTCAGATTTGAAAAGATCTGATTGTGGTGATTCCGGTGATCTGAGGCATGTGGCGTGTGAGGACCGCATGCAGTTGTGAGCGGCATGTGAGGGCCATGCACAGTGATTTCAGCAAAACCGTCACTATCCTATGAATGATTTGTAGCCTAATAGTCTTCGTGTGTTGCTCGTGTCTGTCGAGAGTTGCCGAAAAACTATAGATTTGACTTTTTTGTCCTTGAAAGAAGAAAAATAAACTAAGAAATGAGAGAATGAGAGGGAAAAGAAAGAGGATAAAAGAGTTCAAATGAGGGAAGGAGAGGGGGGAGAAGGAGGCTCCAACAAAACTCAGATCTAGAGGCATTTTTTTTATTAAAGTGAGAGAGGGTTCCAACTAAAGGTACATTGACTAGTTTTAATTTCTAGTAATTATAACTTTACGCCATGAATATCATCAATATTTAAGCATTTGATTGAATAACTATTAATTCAAAACGACGTTTTCTGTGAATATAAAAGGGGAGATAGCGGAAAGTACATACGTTATTGCTTCTATATATAAGATTAGATAGAACCTTATCCAACCAATTAAACGTTTATCCATGCTTAATTATTTCGTGATATAATGCACATTATAATTAACTATAGTATTAATTTAGGTCTAAATTCACTGCAAGAAAAATGGATATTTGTAACCAATTTTTTTGTAATGAAAATGACTATTTGAGACTAAAACAGACATTTTTTAACTAAAAATCTCATTTTGCTGGAAATAATTAGTCATAAATAAGCAGTTTTCTTGTAATGAAATTAAGAATTAATTAGAATGATCTAAACATGATCATGTACTAATTAAAGGATATGTACGCTAGATCCAATGAACAAATATTTCACAATCATTATTGTCATATATTATTGTCAGGATATGCATATATCATGCAATGAACTGTACTTTTAATTTGCTCGATCCGCCGAATGCATCATCAGTACTCAAATCTAATGGAAATGCCTTTTTTTTTTTTTCTTTTGTTTAATTAGTGCTATAAAAAAAGGGTGTTCACACTTCACAATCCCTAGATCTAGATACACATAATATAGTACTGATCAACCAGAGAACTGAAACATATATAGATTGTTACGTGTCATGTGTTATATTAAGTTATCATCAACATGATTACGTACATTATTATCAAGAGATCAAATTGGCATATATATATATATATATACACATTCACATACATACACACATGAGTAGATCGATCAGCTTAATTTGAATCATGCAGGCCACATGCATGAGGTTCTAGAAAAAGGTTTGCCATGTGGCTAATTATAACCCCTGAATTTCATAAGTTTTACTTTTGGCGCTTTAGTTTTATATATTCTTTATCATGATGCCTTTAACTTTCACACATAAAGTAGGCTTTATGTCAGATTACCAATGATTATTGCCATGATGGACGTTGCCATCAATGCGCGCGATAATAAACAAATGCAAGATTACGGGTTGAAGAATTAATCCTATTCTTTTCACACATATTCTGCCTTTGAGGGGTCATTTATAAACTCAAACACCATTTCTTGTTTAAAGAAATTAAAGATCAGGAAAGTAGTACTTGATCATATGAAGAATATATGATCAGAATATTGTATTTTATTTTGATGATCATATAGCCATGCATTCGCACGGAAGAAAGATTGTATTAATGGGTAGTGCATATCGCATAAAGTTGGAGTAAACAAGTCCATCTGTTGAGTTGGTCTGCCCTATTCCAAAGAGTTAAACCCATTGAAATTTCTGTCTATTATATATAATACCCAATTAATTAACAAGGAAAATGAAAGATCGGAACTATATAAAATCAGAACAGCTATGTTGAGAGTGGTAGCTAGCTAGTATGATTATCCATGCAGCTCCTCGATCGATTGATTAATCAGAAGAATAACTTGACTATAGAAATCACCAAAGATAGAAATTAAAATGACTTACTTTGTTTGTCAAGAAGAGGTTTCTAATTGAGATGTTTGTCGTTTGTGGGATTTCCAGGGGTGTCTTTTAGCTAGGTTTGCAGAAAGTCATGTGGAAACGCCGTGCACGCAACACTATTAGTAAAGAGGTTGCAATAATATTAATACTGCTTAAAAAAAAAAAAAAAGGAAAAATTATGTGCCATATACATATATATATATGTATATATATATATATATCCTGATCACTATTTTTTTGGGTTCTATAACTGTTAATTTATATATATATATATAAATAAAGAATTTTTTCTATTCAGAAGTCTTATATATACGACTTGCTGAGTAGAAGTTTATAACCAGCTTCAACTAAAAATACGAGTGGCCTTCGCTCATGGTGCGTGCATGGCAGCCGTGCAGCTGAGGCAGTTCCTCTACTGCTAGCTAGTCTACCACCGTCACCTGATCATCTCCACCCATCCCCACGGCCCTTCGAAACCCCTTAGTTGGAGGGCCACCATCCAAACATGAGTTAAAAAAACTGCTATCAAAAGACAGCTCTTAAATAATTGACTAAAGCTCCCAAGTCGACCTAAACTTCCACGAGTTCTACGCAAGGTTAATTTGTTTTCTCTGACCAACGCAAACTCAATCCAGCTTGCTTGAGGATGACACAATATTTCTTATCAGAACAGAAGACCACTTATAAAATAGAATTTCTATATTGATATAGTTTAATATAGTACCTAATTAGATTAGAAATTACTTTTTATTGTGTAAGATCATATCTGCACATAATCCTTAACAAGTTGGCTCAAGTAGTGAAGCCCTCGGTATTGGTCATGGTATGCTCAGTCCAATGTTTAAGATTCGAATCCTCGTTGATACAAATAATCTCTAAAGATGATCTGGCTGAATGATTTTTCTCTTAAATTAACTTGTGCATCTTCAAAATTAATCAGAATGTCGTTCCTAAATAACTGGGGTCAATTAAAATATATATATATAACATGTCGATTTATAATTTTTTTGTTGTAAGATAAAAATACCGCATTGGGTTAAGCACCATCAAAATTCATAACCAATTAAAGCTTGGGTCTGGCTGCCTTGGATACAAAATAAAACTGCCTAAGTACTGCATTTTATATGTGTTTAGCGGAACGAGGAGGCCAGGCCCAGCCAATTTCCTGACCTGGACGAGGCACGGCAAACAAACATGTGTAGGAATGGGCGGGAAACGAGGGCCTCACTTCCTGTCATAGATTTTGCAGAATTTCAATGTTGCCTGACCAAAGGTTGAAAACATGCCAAGCTTGATCCTCCTGATCCAGGACCAATATATATATATATATATATAAAACAAAAACAATCTATCGATTTGAATCACTCTATATAAGTTGGTCTTTTAACTCACAAAAAAAAAAACGTTAAAAGAGTATAAATCTTCTCCAGCTGTTTAATATACATGAGTAATATAATATATAAGTGTGGAATACGTAAACGTCGCACAATTATTTTAAAAAAGAGTAAAATTTATTATTAAAATATTAATTTTTTTATCATGTAGATCTCATATTTACTTATTTTTTTTTTTAAAAAATTACACTATTTTTACACTCCACGATTACAAATATTATTTCTAATTATGAAACGAAAAATGTTATACAAGATTACAATATAATTTTTTATTATAAGATTGAAAATATAATTTCTGATTATAAATTTCTGTTAATATTTATTATCTGTCATCATTAAAAAGTAGGATAAGTAAACAATGTTTGATCTCTTTGCTGGACTCTGGCTCTGCCATTGGCTATATATACACACACGGGTTCCAATTTACCAAGTGGTACAAACCAAAAGCCATGCACACACGTATCCCCAAAATATTTATGGTAATGCCATCTTTCACAAAGAGACCAACAGCAAATGGATGACAACATGACCTCCCCATAGCTCCAAAGCCCCCACCCCCATCTGAAACGACATGTTTCTCATGCAACACTCCCTCCATCCAACATGTGTACTACCCATCCTCCGCGTGTCCACCCCACCCCCCTCGTTATAAGCCACACGCAACCCCCTCTAAGTATCTATATCCCCCAACCCCTCTCTCTCTCTCAGTAACCGAAGCTACTAGCAGTATCGCACACCCACAAAACACAAAAATATACCGCCATGGCCGAGCAGTACCAACAACAACGCTCCACCGATGCCGGCATGAAAGGCATGTTCTCTGAAAAGGGTAAGGGTCAGGGTCCCCCGACTTCGAAAGTTCTAGCAGTTGTTACTCTCCTACCCCTCGCCGGTTTCTTTCTCCTCCTTTCTGGTCTCACGCTCGGGGCAACGCTCATCGGGCTCGCTGTATCGGCCCCGCTGTTCTTCATTTGCAGCCCGGTTTTGGTCCCGGCGGCAGTAGTCATTGCCTTGGCAGTGACCGCGTTTTTGGCGTCGGGAGCTTTCGGTATCACCGGGTTCTCGTCGCTCTCGTGGATAGCCAACTATCTGCGTCGAACAAGGGTGCCGGAGCAACTCGAACATGCAAAGCGGCGGGCCCAGGAGGCGCCTGGGCCAATGGGTCAGAAGGCTAGGGAGATGGGTCAGACTGTCACCGGCAAGGCCCAGGAAACAGCTGGAAAGGCTCAAGAGGCTGTGAGGGGTGAAGAAAAAAGAACATGAAAACGGTCGACGCTTTAGTGTTATGAGCCTTGTGAGCTAGCTAGTTTGGTCAATGTCTCCTTTGTTTACCTTAATTTGTATGTGTAAGGAAGAAGTCTCAGTGGTAAAGAGTTGGGGGTTTTCAAGTAAATATAAGTGTAATAAAAAAGGGTTATTTGCAGAAGAGAAGGCAAGCTAGGCATGCATGCATGCATATTTGGCAGTGTCTACGCACTTTGTTTATAAACATCGATATCCGATGTTACGTTGGGATTTATGAGTCATGAGTATATACGTAGTGTATGATCTTTTCGAATTAAGTATCATCATTCCTGATGTATGATCAATGATTTTGGTGTCGAGTAAGTTTGCATGCAAGTGCCATCTTGCGAGAAAAATGAAGCCTTCTAAGCACCGGAAGGGAATTTTAAGTGTTTCAAAACCACCACTTATTTCAATAGTGAGTCCATTTCATATATAGACGTAATTACATATTGTATATGAAAAGATTACAAATGAATGGAAATAATAATGAGGGTCAATGAATATACAAATGGAAAGCCTTAGATTTAAGGCAGAGGATCTTCAGCATAATCCTCAACACCCCCCGCAAGCTTAGTGTTGGGTTGGAACGGATGTGAAACTTGAAGTGAAAGAATTCAAAAAGAGGTTTGGACACACTTTTAGTAAAAATATCGGTAACCTGCAAATGAGAAGGCACATATTGGGTGCGAAGCTTCCCAATGAAAACAAGTTCATGAAGAAAATGGTAGTCGAGCTCAATATGCTTGGGCCGTTTGTGAGAAACAGGGTTAGAGCTCAAGAAGATGGCACTCTTGTTGTCACATAGTAGAAGAGGCTGTTGTGAATGAGAGACTTTGAGGTCACGAAGAAGATGCGTCAACTAAAGAAGTTTAGCAGCAATGAGAGCCAAGGCGCGATACTCAGATTCATAACTGAAGTGAGAAACAGTAGGTTGTTTCTTGGCACTTCAAGAAACCAAATTGCCACTAAGATAAATAGAATATCTAGAGGTAGAGTGACGAGTATCAGGGCAACCTGCCTAATCGGCATCCAAGTAAGCAACTAAAGCACCAGGAGCAACATATGAATGAAAAGTGAGACCAAAATGCAGTGTGCCCTTAACATAGCAAAGAATGCGTTTGACAGCAAGAAAATGGTCTTCAGTTGGGGCACGTAGAAACTGACTGACAGAGTTCGGCATAAGCAATATCAGGACATGTGATAGTCAAATATTGGAGGGCACCAACAAGAGATATGTAAAGCGTGGGATCTGAAAACAGAGGACCATCAGCAGACAAATGCTGGGAAACAACCATGAGAGTGTGGACCGGTTTGCTGTCAAGTAATTGAACTCATGTGAGAATGTCCCATACATATTTTGACTGACTGACAAAGAGACCATCAGTGATAGGTGTTGCTTCAATACCAAGAAAGTAACTGAGGGAACCCAAATCCTTAGTGGCGAACTCGGAATTGAGCTTGCAGGTAAAGCTATCAAGAAGAGAGAAGTTGTTACCTGTAATAATGATGTCATCAACATAGAGAAGCAAATAAATCATGTCAGATCCCTTATGAAAGACAAAAAGGGATGTGTCAGCACGACTACAATAAAAGCCAAGGTGAACAAGGAAAGAACTAAAACGTTGAAACCAGACACAAGGAGCTTGCTTGAGGCCATAAAGAGCTTTCTTCAACTGACAAACATTATTAGGGAAGCGAGGGTCAATATACTCAGGGGGCTGCTCCATATAAACATGTTTAGTGAGATGCCCATTGAGCAATGCATTTTTGACATCAAGTTGACGAAGATGCCAATTGTTACAGTAAGAGAGAGGACAACATGGACAATGGTAGCCTTGATAATAGGACTAAAAGTGTCAGTGTAGTCAAGACCAAGTACTTGTGTATAGCCCTTGGCAACAAGACAAGCTTTGAGACGCTCGATAGAACCATCGGATAAGTATTTGGTCCGAAACACCCATTTGGAATCCACAATGTTGGTGTTGGGGGGACGCAAAACCAAAACCCAAGTGTGATTTCTTTGCAGGGTTTGAACCTCTCCATCCATGGTAGCAACCCAGGCAGGATTCTTAGCCACAGATTTGAATCATTTAGGCTCAGTGGATGTAAGAAGAGCATAAAGAAGGCCAAAGGGTTCCACAAGGCTGAGATGGGCCGGGTGGCGAGTTTTGAAAATGCCAGCTTTGGCTCGTGTGAGCATAGGATGAGAGCCCAACAGAACAGCTAAGATAGGAGGGCGAGCAGGGATAGGCACCTCAGTGATAGGCTCAGGAGAAGCCTGATTGTAGTCCAAGGGTGACAGAGATGAACTTGCACGAGAAGGAGCTGCTTGCAAAGACTTATCCACTAGATCAGTACAAAGAGTACAAGAGGTGGATCCAGATTGAGGAATGCGTCGGGGATGTGATGCAGGAGAGGGCAGGGGCATGTCTATAGGAAGAGGATTGGGTTCTAGAAAATTGGAGATTTGAAGAAAGGATATGGGTTGAGCCGAGGAAGTATGGTGGAAAGGAAAGTGGTTTTTATTGAATTGAGCAGGGCGAGTGATATAAATTCTAAAAGTGGAAGGGTTAAGACAACGGAAGCCTTTATAAGAGGAACTGTAACCCAGAAAAATGCAAGGGATACTACGAGAGGAAAATTTGTTAGTCATGTAAGCACGTAAATAAGGATAAACACGACAATCAAAAGGATGAAAATTTTCATAATTGGGAGAAGAACCATACAAAAGCTCAAAAGGAGACTTACCACGGAGAAGCGGCGTGGGCAAACAGTTGATGATGTAAGCTGCAGTGTTAAAAGCGTCAACCCATAAGTAGGTGGAAAGATGAGAATGAAAAAGAAGGGCCAGACCTGTTTCAGTTACATGACGATGTTTCCTTTCAGTGCGACCATTTTGGGCAGGTGTATAAGGGCAAGAGAGTTGTGATGAATGCCAGAGGTACGAAGATGTGCTTTAAAGTGATTGCTAGTGAATTCTGCACCACCTTCACTTTGAAACTTTTTTATTTGAGTGGAATGTTGATTTTCCACGAATTTTTGAAATTGAAGAAAAGTATTATAGAATTCAGATTTCAATTTCAAGGGGTAAAGCCACGCGAAACTAGAATAATCGTCAACAAATAAAACATAATAAGCAAAACTCAAATTGAACTTAATAGGTGAAGGCCCCATATATCCCAATGAATAAGATCTAACACCTTTGGCGATCGATGGTCATTACGAGTATAAGGCAAACGGTGATTTTTTGCAATTTGACATGTACTACATAACATAGGAGATGACAATAAAGAAGTAAGATGAAGTTGTCTTTGTTTATTCAAAAAAGAGATAATAGAATGATTCACATGTCCAAGGCGAGCATGCCATAAATCATATAAAGCATGAAGAGATTTATTTTTTAGGAAAGAAACAAAAACAGAATTTCCTCATTCTAGCACATATAAGCTGCCATCACGTCTATTGGTTGCCACCATCATTCTTGTTTGGCGATTCTGAACAGTGAAAAATTTATTAGTAAATGTAACGAAGACCGAAAAATCATTGGTTAATTTACTAATAGACAAAAGATTTGTAGTGATGTGAGGAACAACCAAAACATCTAACAGTTTAAAATCAAGGGAAGGTGAAATTGTACCAGTGTGAATGATGGGTAGAGATGCACTATTCCCGACAATAACACAATCCTTACTCTTGTAGGAGGTGAATTGATCTAAGTTGGATTGGGCCGAAGCCCCTGTATCTAAATACCAGTCCGAGTCCTCATTTCCCGAAATAGAACATAAGGATGTAAGGGCTTTGGCAAGTTGAGCTTCAGAGGCATGAGGAGCATGATCATATTGCTGCCTATACTGATCGACGTAGTGACCCTCCACATGGCATATCTAGCAGCGTGGAGTTCATATTCCAGAGGAGCGTCCCTGGCCTTTGTCGTGGCCACCAGCACGTCTGTGAGAATGGCAAGAGGAAGGGTTCCTCTGGTTTTGTTCTACAGAGGTACGGTTAGAAGCAAGAAACGTTGCAACGGACGGGACAGTAGGCTCCAAGGATTTTTGGAAGAGCTCAAAGCTCTCTACTTTGGGCACCAAATCTACAAAACAAGGTAAAGGAGTGAGGGTCATTTGGGTTGTTGAGAAGCTTGAGAATTTCGAGCCGAGGCCTCTAAGAAACCAATGCACTTTGTTGGTGCCATCAACAGGATGTCCAATGGCATGAAGTTGATCGCATAGGGCTTTGAAGGCACAAGTGTACTCCGAAACAGACTTGGTGCCACGTTTCATCAGCTACAAATCATCTTTAAGACGGATTTCAAGGGCCTTGGAGCGGTGGCTAAAGGTGTTCTCTAAGGCAACCGAAACCTCGCGTGAGGTGGAGAGACCCACGACTTCAGCCATGGCCTCCTTGGTAAGGGAGGACAGCAAGAGACTAAGGAGACGTTGGTCTGTGTTTTTCCATGCCGTGTGTTTGATGTTCGGCATCTGAGAGTCGGCAGGGGAAAAACGAGGTGGAGGCTCAAGAGTTCCATCCACATAATCGATTAATTCTTGGCTCTCTAAGAGGGGAAGTAATTGGCTTTTCCATAGAAGATAGTTGGAGGATGAAAGTTTGATTGTAACCATGTGGATAAGAGTGTTGAAAGGGAGAAGAGTGGAGGAGGGCTTGGCAGCCATGGATGGGATCGTGGGAGGTTAATCCGCAAGGGCTCTTGATACCATGTAAGTGTTTGAAAACCCAATACTGCTATATACCCCCAGTGAGTAACCCCGCTGCGGCCTCGTGATTGACGTGGCAATTGGCACGTCAGCCGATAATTAATTAAAAAAAAAAGTGGAAAGAAAGCCAAAAAGGTAACGTGGGAGGGGGGAAAATTCATTTTCATGTGATTTTGAAGAACAATGAGGAAAACCTGGCAGGAGCCCCAAACCGAAACCTCCCACCTCGCCGACGAGCTTTAATTGGATTTTAGCTTGTTCTTTCATATGCATTTGTGGGTAAGAGAATGGTTGATTTTGAAGAACAACAAGAAAAATTGCGCAGGAGCCCAAAACCAGAACTAGAGACCTCGCCGACAAGCTTTAACTGGGTTTTAGCTTGTTATTTCATCTGCATTTGTGGGTAAGAGAACGATTTTAACTGAGTTTTTCTTTGAACATTTGATTTGGGTTGTTGCTCTGACTTTCTCGTTTCTTTCTTTCTTTTCCTTATTATTATTATTATTATTATTATTATTATTATTATTATTATTATTATTATTATTATTATTATTATTATTTGTATTTTCTATTGCTTAGTACTCATTTTAAGGAACAAAGAGCGTGAAATGTGTTCACCGATCAAGTTTGTTGCCACTTCAGAATAAAAATAGGTGCGTTTTCGAGTGGCTGTGAGACATTTCTTTCAAAATGAGAGGTACTATGAATAGTACTTGTGAGATGTTTAGGCATAAGATTGGCTGGTTCAACAATTCTGGTAAAATGGAAACAACAAGACCAAGGGGTTGCTTCCATTTAATAATTTCTGTAGATCAAACATTTATTTAAGAAAAAAATGGCGCAACCATAGAGGATTATCCTAAAAAAACATTCTTTAGAAGCTCAACAAACATGAGAGAGATGGTGGAGATATAGACTGACAAAATCTCTGATTTTGCACCATCATATAGCAAATTCAAGATCACTAGGAATCCAATAAACTTGATCGGTGAACACATTAATTCACGCTCTCCGTATCATACAATTTTTGAATGAAGGATGCACCCAAGATACCTTAGTACTCATCAATCTCCACCAAATTTTTATTATATACATTATTTGCATAAACTGTTATGCTAGCATACCGGTTTAGTTTTTTAGTTTCTTTTTCAAACTCATCAGTCTTTACTTTTTACTACTTCCATAAACAAAAATATGGTTTTACTAGTTTTATATATAATGCATGATATTGCTGAAGTGATACTATAAACATTGAGAATGGTTCATTGACTGAAAATAGTAATTGAAACTATTCTGGACAATGAAGGATCTTTACATCCTGGGGTGGAGTTTAATATTGTTTCTATTTTCACTATGTTGCAACCATTAATGTTTTCACCTTTATTTGATACTGTTTAGTTCTTCATTAATAATAGTTGAATATAAATGGTTTCTATCTTAATTGGGTCTTCCTCATCATATATCCTTTTAGGTTGTTAAAAGCATATTAGTTTTACATGTGGTTTGAATACAAGGTCCTTATTTTGTGTTGCCTTACTATGCTTTTATGCTTCTATTTTTTATGTTCTCTATTTTGTTCTTTGCTATACTAATGTGCCATTCCTTATTCTCTTTGGTTGTTACTTGAGGTTGCAATTAATACTATGTGTTCATCTGATTAAATGGAATTAAAAAGTATTTAAGATTTCAGATTTATGTTGAATTATTTAATTGGTGCCAATTCTATTATATTTTCCCAGCATGGGAAATGAGAAAAAATAGCCAACTATGCAGATATTATCTAACTCAAATCCCCCATCCGAGGTATGTATGTTATATGATTGAAAAAATCAATAACATTGGTATTGTTGATATTTTCTTTTTTCCAAAATACATCAATAACTTTATCTAATAACATGTTAGGCCATACCATTAACTAATCAAAACATTCCAAATTACATGTCTGGTTACTTTGAACCAGTGCCTACGTGGTCACCAACTTTTCTACCATATCCAGCTGGTAACCAATATCCAATTAACATACAGATGGTGATAACTAATCTGGATTTATTCTTAATAAGTTGGCTTCTTTGCAATTATAAAAAAAAAAATAAGGTGGCTTATTTGCAGCAGTTTAATTCTTGGCCTTTTATAATTTTTTGCAGAATGCTGGTTACTCATTTCAACATAACATGGAACCTCCGACTCCTATCAGCAATATAAGCTCTGCCACGAGCAAAATAGTTGGTTCAGAGCTCGATAATAAAGCTAATGATGGGGAAACTAAAGCGCCATGTGGATCTCCCGTAGTTGAAAAATGTACTGAGGATAGACCAAATCTTACGGAATCTAATAATGGCAGTGTCGAGAAATCTCAGAATGTCCAAGTGGTTGATGATGATACGATTGAGGAGCCAAAGTCGAGAATGAAGTTTAATTCCCTTGAAGAGCTATTAAGTTATTATAAGGAATATAGTAAAAAATGCGAGTCTGGGGTGATGACAAAACGGACTAAGAGGGAAGAAGATGACTTTGTTAGATACGTCACTTTTGCTTGTGCTCATGGTGGAAAGGCCCGAAATAGGACGTTGAATGTTGTCAACCCACGTCCAATAGGAAAGACAGAATGTATGGAAAAGATTAATGCCTTAAGGCAAGATAGAGTGTTTCGGTTGACGATACTACATAATATCCATAACCATGGCATAAGTCTAAAGAAATCCTGCTTCTTTCGATGTTAATAGAGAAGTTACTGATGCCGTAAAAAGGGTCCTAAATACAAATGATTTAGCTAGCATCCGAGCGAATAAGAGATATGGATCTCTCATTATTGGCGCGGGTGGATTCGAGAACCTCCCATTTTTGAAAAAGGATCGTCGTAATTATATTGACAAGGCAAGACATTTACAACTTGGCCCAGGTGGTGCTGGAGTGCTCCGACAATATTTTTTAAGGATGCAATACAAAAATCTGGGGTTCTTTTATATGATGGATATGGATGATAACGGGAGGTTAAAGAATGTCTTTTTGGCAAATCATTGTAGTAGAGCAGCATATCAATATTTCGGTGATGTGGTCACATTCGACACCTCATACCTAACGAATCGATATGGGATGCCCTTTGCACCATTTGTTGGTGTAAACCACCATAGGAAGTCAATTCTTTTGGGAGCATGCTTGATTTCTAGGGAGGATACCAAGACATTTGTGTGGTTATTTAAGACATGGTTGCAATGAATAGATGGTATCGCTCCGAAAGCTATTATCATTGATCAAGATAGAGCGATGAAAAATGCAATCGCAATTGTCTTTCCAAATACGCGGCATAGTGATAAAGGGTTAGAATTGCATAATTAAGTTGTTTAAATGAGTGATTTATTTTATCAAATAAGAATTGAACACTTAATTATGCATCAAATTCTAATATTGAATGTCAAATTAATTGATGCCAATATTTTTGCACATCAAAGTCTCATATTTGCCCTTGAAATACTTAAACTATAATATCATTTCATTTATATATTGTAGGGCATTTATGGAAGGAAAGAAAGAATGGGACCTATGAGAAAATAGAGAAGTTAATTATGGTTTTATGGAATCTCATCTAATAGAGATCAAATGCAACATCATTCGGATCACACCAACTCACACATGAAGAAAGAAAATCACATGGACATCAACCACTCACTCGGGCACCACATGGACAGCAAACATGCAGACCATTCACCACATGGACAGCAACCACTCATTCGGACACCATGCAGCGGACTCACACATGCAAACATGCAGACCATTTACACAAGCAGCATCACATGCACACATGCAGAAAAGTGCAAACACAGCCGGACTCACACATGAACACATGCAGAAAAGTGCAAACACAGCTGGACTCACACATGCACACATGCAGACCACACTCACACGGACGAACAGCACACACTCGGATTTCGTTGGAAAGCAACAGAACCAAGCACATGGCTGGGCGACAAATTCTCTCTTTACTTCGCTGAACATGGCCTGAACATGGTAGGATGCTGGAACTCACGGATGGAAGGGAAACAAACCAACAAACACAGCAGACAGCATGCAAGAAAGCAACGGAACCATGTGCTGGACCAAAAACAGAACCATGCACATGGTCTACGGGGTTCCAACTCTCTTTTTTTTCTTTATCATTTTTTTTTGTTATTCTTTTGAGCTGGCTGTAAGCTTACAGACCTCATAAAACTGGGGGCTTGAAGCTTATTGAGGGGGGATTATTTTTCTTTTCTATAGGTTGCAGAAGAGAGTTTTACTTTTTTTTTTCCAGTTTTCGTTTCAGGCGGGGGTTCTTTGAAGCTCTCGGTTTTCTAGTTTATTTTCAGTAACCTTTTGGCATGCTATTGTGTCTTTGAGTTCCAGACGTTGCCTTCGTTTTGGACGTAGCAGTAGAGTGGGCTGAGTTCTTATTTTCCTTTATTTTCGTTTAGTAGCAGGCGGCTTCATTATTCTTATTACCTTCATTCATTTTTCTTGCTTTTGGTTTGGAGAGTAGCAATAGGAGTATTAGAGTAGCTTCTTGCATTTTATTTTCATAGCCTTACTTTCTTTCTGTTTTTTGTTCTTCCAGACATTTTCTTTCTCTTCTGTTAGTAGCAGGCGGCTTGCTTGTCTTACTAGAGTTGTCTTCGTTTGGACGCAGCAGGTGGCAAGACAGCAGCCGGCTGGTTTTGCTTTACAGACATTAATATCAACTTTGCTTTTCGTTTAGATGCTAGCAGTAGAGTAGTCATTATTTTTATTTTCTTTCTTCTTCGTTTAAGACAGAAGCAGCTGGTTTGAATTTTATACATTAGTTTTTCTTGCTTTTGTTTTGAGTCCTTCGGCGCAGCAGTAGTCTTGAATTTTAATTTCTTTTCCTTTCCATGTTAGACACAAGGCGGCAGAGTAGAGGTTTTTAGTTTGTATTTTTTTCGTTCAGACAGAGAACAGGGGCGGAAGCTCCCATTTTAGCTGGTTATTGTTTTATTTTGTTGATATTTTCATGTTCCAGATTTTAGGCATTTTATATTTTTGCAGTTTTTGCTTTCTGCGCAGCTTGTTCTTTCATTTTCTCTCTTTGTTTACTTGTTTCTTATTTATTTTACTTCAGCTTTCAATAAATTCACAAGTTTTAGACGAAAGCAGCAGAGTTGGTTTTATTCAGTCTTTCTTTTTCGTTTAGACACTAGGAAGTAGGAGAGTCTTTAGCTTTTATTTTCTTACTTTACGTTGAGTAGCAGGAGGAGGCTGGTTTCTTTTTCTTTTCTTCTTAGCTCTTTCGTTTGGCGTCTTAAGGTGGCAGTTTCATTTTAGTTTTCTTAGTTTATTTATTTATTTAGTCTCGTTTGTTTTATTTCTTTGAGCTGATATTTTATAGACTATTTATTTTTCATTCTAGGGTTTATATTAGTTAGTATTTTCTTAGTTTTTGATATGGCTTTAATTAGATTAATTTTTATAGCTAGAAACATCATGTGTAGCTAATTTTAGAAACTTGGGTTGTGGAATGGGACGTGATTTGTTTTGGATTCTAGATCGATGCAATATTTTATGGTTGAATGTTGATTTCACTAAGTTACTAATTCGATTTAAATTAAAAATAGATTGAAACTCTTGCTCTTGTTTTGTTGTTGACGTAAGGCACAACAAAAGCTTGAAAATTATCAAGGCTTCTCTCGATTGTTTGTTAATGTGTGTTCGGCTAGTAAAATAGAAAATCCCTTAGGAAAATATTGCAAAAACTTGAGCTTAGCCTTTTTATCTTCCAATTATCAATGCCTTAATTGGATTGTTAATCGAGAAAATTATCTAGAATCCAAAATAAAGAGTCTCAGACCCAACCCAAGTGTTTGTTAATTTGCCTTTTTGATTAGAAACTCTAATTTCAACTTCGATTATCTTTTTGCATTGCATTTGAATTTTATTTTCATCTCTCATACTTGATTCATTTGTTACTCACAAATATCTTATACGCTTTGATAACCCATTGTCCCTGTGGAATACGATTCTAGACTTATCCTTGATACAACTTGACACTTCTACACTTGGAAGCACATTCGACCACGAGTCACATAGATTTTGTCTTTGGCATATACTGAAGAAAGTTCCCGAGAAGTTTGGCTCATATGGTTCCTATAAAAATGAAATGAAAAATGCATTGATGAAATGTGTGTATGACATCCAACGTGTTGATGAGTTTGAGAAATGTTGGGATCAGTAGCTTACCACTTACAACTTGCATGAGAATGCGTGGTTGCAGAGCCTATACGTTGAGCGTGAACATTGGGTATCGGCATTTTTGAAGGAGTGTGTTTGGACTAGAATGAGTACAACACGAAGAAACGAGAGCATGAATGCATTCTTTGACGGTTATGTGCATTCTAGGACAAACTTAAAGGAATTTATAGACCAATTTGATAACGCGTTGAAAAAAAGATTGAGAATGAAAATCTCACGGACTTCCAGTCATTTAATGTCACAATCCCTTGCATATATAGATTTTCGATTGAAAAGAGGTTCTAAGAGTTATACGCGATTGCTAAGTTCAAGGAAGTTCAGCAACAAGTCAACAATATCATTGACTTGAATCCAAAGTTATATAAAAGTGATGGTGCAGTAAAGACATATATGGTTGAGGATGAAGTTTGTTTGGAAGAGTTCACTAAGTTGATTACACATTTTGTGGACTTTAGTGAGGAAGATGCAGTTGCAAAGTGCTCTTGTAGATTATTTGAGATGAGGGAGATATTATGTTGGCACATTTTGGCCATATTCAAGTGTGACAATATTAAATATTTTCCAGAAATGCACATTTTAGATCAATGGAGGAAGGATATTAAAAGGCAATACACATTAATCCACAGAAGCTATGATGAAGGGGAACAATGGCCAGATTTTAATAGATATTCAAGTCTTTTAGGTATCTGTTATTAGATGATTACTCATGTGACGGGTTCGAGAAAGCATACCGAGGATGCGAGAACTAAGTTATATGTAATGATTGAGCTGTATCGTGCCAATGAAAAACCCCCATCGATGACTCAAATTGGTTCCAATGTTGATAGTACGGCAAAGGACACTACGGTCGAGTGTTCTGGGAAGTACACAGTCCACGTATTGTGCGAGGCAAAGGCAGACTTCCATCTCTAAGGAGAGCATCCAGGATGGAGATAGACATGTGGAAAGCTAAAGCAAAGACGAAGAAAGCACCAACAAAGGGGAAGCGTAAAGAGCTGTAGATATTTTAATATCCATTTTTTATTTATATTTTATTAATTCAAAGATTAATGTATATTTATTTGTTAAATAATTATTAGCGGGATGGAGGAGATACCCGGGTCGTGGATAAAGGAGATACACCTGTCGCGAAGGTATGCAGGAGTTTATTTAGCCCTTCTGAGATGGATCTCTCCAATGTTGGACACATGCAGGTATATTAATAAGTTTATATTTATTACTAAGTTCCAATATTTGACTATATATTTACCTTTGATTTCCAGCAGGCTATTCTGGGAAGAGAAAGTGTGGCTATAGACATTAATGGAATCCAGTCTCGAGAAATAGTGATGCAGAGTCAAGAAAGTGTAAATGGATTTGTGCATTTTTTCCCCGAGTTTAATACTAATATTTATTAGATTGATTAATATTTTGGTTTATTATTTACAGATGCAAATTGGGTTGGATGGATCACAATTGATGCACTTTGGGTTGGACGGATCACAACCGTTGCAATGAATTGATTCTTATTTGATGGTTGGGATTGTGAAGATATTTATTTGTGTATTGAATGTATTCCAAGAAACATGTGTGTATTGAATATATTTTAGGGACTTTGTTGTGCTCTTGGATTTGTGGATTTAATATTTTTTGTGTATTTGAGTCCCTTTGTTGTGCTCTTAGATTTGCAGACCAGTTTAGACTTGAGGCACTTTGTTGTGCACTTGGATTTGTAGATTTCGCTATTTTTTGTGTATTTGAGGCATTTGAATCGTGCACTTTGTTGTGCTATTGGATATGTAGGCTTGAAGGAGTCATTTGTGGATATTTTCTGATTGATTTTATGCTTAATAAGATGATGTCATGCATGTTTCAACTAGAAGGTTGTGTCTTTGTTTTTACACTATTTAGTTGAAGAATATTTGTATATGGGGGTAGAAATGATTCCTTTTATTATAGGAAATTAGGAATAGCATCCCAGGTAGCAAAAATGTATTAATATTTGTATTTATAAACGTGGATATGTTGCATTGCAAGTGCAAATGCACGGTGATGAAACAATTACTGTTAGTTGAGGTTTCCTGAGATGCAATAGAAGGTGTCGTGCTGCTGCTAACTTGATGGAGGTCGTGTTTCATTCTGTGTTGTTTGGGATAAATAGTGATGTTGCCAAGTTGACATTGATTGTATTCTATTTTGATGTAACTTGGGACATTGGGTACAAGGAATAAAAAGTGTTTATGTGATTTGTGGATATTGTCTACCGGATTTTATGCTTAATAAGATGTCATTGATGTTTCAACTAGAAGTTTGTCTCTTTGTTTTTACTTCATTTAGTTGACGAATGTTTGTATATCGGGGCAGAAATGATTCCTTTTATTCTACATGGTCTTGAGGGTTTGGAAATTGTCATTTGAGATTCCAAAATTGTGCACGGTCTTCCTTCTTTCAGTAAATCCCAAGCTGAACGTGTATTGAATATTTTTTGCATTATAACTTCATTACCCTATCTTCCAACATGGTAAAGCTCAATAAGAATTTTACAGCTTCAATTACATTCAATGAATCCACTTCCCATATCAACCCAGCAATATCCAAGTGAAATATCATCAGTAACCTTCCACAATCAATTGAGAGATTTTAATAGCATTGAAATTGGTCACATATTTAAGACATTGATTAACAACTTCTAGAATTGTACTCTTTGTATCCTCAAACAAATGAAGATTTCTATATTTCCAAACCAAACATATCTTAAGATCATATATAAAGTGGCAAAATGGATACAATTATTAAAACTGAATCTCAGTTACATAACTAGGATAATATTCCACAAAATAATTTTGCATAACCACTAAAATAATTCCAAACTACTGAATGGCTAATACAAATGCACAAGTCCAATACTAAAACACAGAACTACTAACAACAATTCCAAATTACTTATATAACACTAGGTAAAATGCATGTACAAATACAAAACAATAATAAATCCAAAGTAGCGTGCCTAACGCCTTCTTTTAGCTTCTTGTGCCTTAAGCACCAACTCCTTTTGCGTAACCTCGTCGCTTTTATTGGATAGCACCATTTGCATCCTCTCGAGGCGATCTACTATCTTACAGAGCTCAATCTCCCTCTTTTTGAGTAGCTTAAGTATCTTCTCGATATCTCTCTTTCTTTAACACTTCATCAATTCATTCTCAAACTTATAGCTTAGTCACTTCATTACCATCCAACCACTTGAAAAACTTACAGTATAGTAAGTCATGCTCATTTCATTTCATGCATATATTAGAAATGTATGAACTGCACAGTATATTAATGCTTATATATAAAAAATATTTTAGGCAACAAATAATGTAGTTACCTGGGTATTATACTTTGAACACCCTAAGAATGGTCATCTAGGATTTTGTAATAGTTGACTATTTCAATGTGGCTTTGATCTCGCAGAAGCACAATTCTTTTCCCAAAGTACATTTGGGAAAAGATGATGAAGATGATTTTGACATTCTAAGATGAAACCCCATAAAATAATTGAATAACAGTTGAATAATGATGGAATAATTAATGAAGAGCAGCAAGTTTTGACAAATGTCTTCATTGATACTTGAATATCAGACCTTGAGCTCTTACTCTACTTTAAATCAATTGGTATTAGAGAAGACACTCAATTATATCATGGTATTCAACATTGCACCCCATAGATCTTTTTTTGAAGTGGTAGCAGCAAATGAATGATATTTTGAACACATTACAACACAAAAGATCACCAATAATCTCATTGAATGGAACTGGATTCATATTGCGGTTAAATATAGATTATTTTTTAGAACCAAAACAAACAAGTTTTCTAATAATCTCTTAGCTTTTGGAATATGCCTATAGCTTATGTTCCATTATTGTTTAGGATGATGAGCTACAGCTATCAGCCATGGAATTGGTAAGTGGGCATGGACAAGTTCCATTTGTCTTCTTATTGTTGTTAACAAGTTTGTACGAGTTTCACATGCTATGGACACATCTCGAAAACTTCAAGCAATAGAGTTGCAGAATTGTCTTTTTTTTACTTGTTTGAAATAAGTTTTTGTTGGTTCCAGCACACATGCCAACTATTTTTACTTGTTTGAAATAAGTTTTTGTTGGTCCAAGGTAGGGCACATACTTTTGCCACAAATTTCCAAGTATTTAGTTCATGACAAAACCTAAAAAGTAAAGCATTATCAAGCACCAGAGTTTTTTTTTTTAAAGGGTTGGGTCCATTAGAGCTTTTTAACCCATTCAAACGGTTGTTCTAAAGCTGGCAGTGTTGTTGACATGTCCTTTTTATTGTCCACGAGTCAAGCCCAAAACCAGATTCTAAGGTACAAAGATGAATAAAAAAAATTCAAATTTCAAAATATATAAATAAACGGAATCAAAATCAAACAAAATCTCTAAATCAACTAATCAACACTTTAAAACTCATAATCACAATCCCAACTTTCATTCATAAAACTAAAAGCAACAAAAAAAAAAAACCTGGATTCTCCAACAGAGACTCGTGACCACCGGGTTCGTGTCCCGTCATGGCCTCAGGGGTGAAGACAACTGGGACGGAGGTTTGGGAGAGAGGGAGAACGACGGGGAGAAGACTGAACAGTTCACAGGTTCTCAACGTTCGAGTGGGTTCACAGCTTCTTTGGGTTAGGGTTCGTGTGGGTTTCCTAGGTTCTATGGGTTAGGGTTCGTGTGGGTTAGGGTTAGGGTTCATGTGAGATGAGAGGCTTGAGAGAAGAGAGAGATGAGAGGGACGAGAGAGACGAGAGAAAACAAAAATGTAGGAATTGAAAAGTCTAACCTGGCTTGATTCCAAAATGTAAACGGCGTCTTTTACATTTTCATGCCACGTAGGCACCGAGGACGCAATGGGGATATACCCCAGTTGCGTTTAAAATTTTCCTTGAAAACCACCACTTATTTCAGTAGTGAGTCCATTTTATATATAGACGTAATTACATATTGTATATGGAAAGATTACAAATGAATGGAAAGAATAATGAACTGCTATAATTACGGGTCAATGAATATACAAATGGAAAGCCTTAGATTAAGGCAGAGGATCTTCAGCATGATCCTCAACAGGAATTTTTGCATCTGGGTCATGCATGGGGGGCGCATCATATATTAACTTTGTCCTCTTATCTTATCCGATAACTCATCATCCTTTGCACTTTTGCAACTAAAACTTGATTGCCATTATATTGTATTGTGAATAAAGTAATATATATTATCAAGTTGAATCTATTTGTACTACTCAAATACTTGTCATACTTACTTTTCATATTTATACCCATAGTACTAGTAACAATATCATTATTATTCAAGCACATATTATTTAATGAATTTTCAATTGTGTAAAGTTGTTTAAAATATACATTAGTTATCACATATAAAAAACAAAAAATGTTTAATGTAACATCATAAAAAATTTTCAACAATTCTATAAAAATCCGTGCATTTTTCCAATCATCACTAGTGGAGTTCACTAGTCTTTATGTTTTTCAACAGTACTCAACATCAGATATGTAGAGTTCTATCTAATAGAAACATCCAAGTAAATCTTCTTACTGATCTTTTCCTTTGCCACATAAGTCTTGAACTTGTAAAATTTTAATGGTATAGATTTCACATATCTAATGATATCTTTAATCTTTGTTAAAAAATTCATAAACATCCTTCAAGTCATCCATAATAATCAAATTTAGTATATGGGCAGCACACTGTATGCAAAAAAATTTACCATCTAATATAATACAATCAATGTCTTTTATTCTCATTTTCATATAATCAATAGCAATGTCATTTGATGATGCATTATCAACTGTGATGGTTAAAATTTTATAAACACCTCGTTTATGCTATCCCAAATCTAACACATTTCCAATAGTTTCACCTATATGGTTAGGAATTTGGCAAAACTTAAATATTTTTTTTATACAATCTCTTATTGTAATAAATATAATGTGCAGTAATAGGACTGTTCATCCAAGTTCCAACCCAGGAACCTAGGTACACTTGGGCCGCAACTCGGATCTCAAATCTGGGCCGGAACCCGGCCCGGGTTAAGCCGGGTCAGATCTGGTCTGGAACCCGGATATATCCAGGTTTTAAAAAAACCGGATTCCGGATTTCAGGTTGAACCCGGGTTTTTTTTTTTTTTTTTAAGTCTATATGCTATTATTGATTTTGCAGGAAAATATTTTTATAAAAAAATCCTATATTTTATTACAAATTTTGCAAGAAATAATGTTGAAAAGCAAAAACTTTTTGTTATATAAAACTCTATATTTATCATTGTCCATAATGATTAAAAATATCAAAATGAAAAACTAGATTTATGTTAAGAATAGCTAAGGCTACAAACAAATAATGAACTTTATAACTAAATGCATGTAAAAAAAAAAAAACCCACTACATATTACATTGTCTGAACAAATTTGCTTAGAACAATACAAAACACATACATTGTTTTAATTAAACTCCAATGCACAATAACAAACATGAACTAATTTACTACATCACCACAGAAGGACTTTGATTTGCTATCATCATGAAAATAGTCCCATTTTGATTTGCTATCCACCTGCAGGTCATCAAAAGAAAAACAGAAACAAGCCACCACTTTTGATATGATGAGCATAAGGGTTTAAAAAGTTATAACCACATAACGTAAAAATGCAAAGAAAGATCATTTACTACCACAAAGGAAATCACATTAAAAAAGAGAGATCATTTACTATCACAGAGAAGAAAGAACTAGTTTAGAGTACTTATTGTATGATACATGGTGCAATCCCATAAATAACTAATGAACATTGGTAAAATTATAGTTTGTTTTTTTTTTTTCTCTGCATAGTATTTACGAACCACAAATTCAGTTGTTCATGTGAGTCTCTACATTTGTAGGAACAAGTACCTATGTTTTGCAACAAAAAAGAGAAAAATCAGGAAAATCTGTCTACTTCAAGTTATCCAAACTCTCACTTTCAACATATATCTATAAAAATCTTTCCTTTCTTTCTGATCTGAGACACATGAATGTCAAATAGCTGAATATGATAAGTCCTTACTTTTATATATCCTTATTGGTCTATTACTAACTCTTGAAAACACTTAACACTTATAGATTATATGAGAAAAACAATTATGAAACAATGAAAAATAAAATAAAACGAGGAGGTTATTACATAGTACTCCATATAAGGAGTATCTGTTGTCGATTGAAACAATGAATTTTTATGCTTTTGATTCAGACCATGCATAGTAACAAGGAGAATCTTACCCCCCCCCCCTCCCCAACTTTTCGTTCATATCAATAGTAATAGCTTAGAAAATTTCTTTACCCATTAAAGAGGACAAGACCCTACTTTGAACAATTCTTGAGATTTGGATTCTATTTTCAGATTTGGCAACGGAGAAAATTGATAACTTAGGATTGATACAAGTGGAAAAATATCGCAATTCTAGCGGTTTATTAGAAAAAAGTGAAAAAACATAGGAAGAATTCCACACCCAAACACGGCAAATTTCTCCTTTTAAATAGTTATGGACCTGTTGATTATTGGCCCCTGTTTGTGTTTATACCCTTTGTGTAAATGTTAACATCGACTAGAAGTATCCAAACCATAAGAAACTTTTCCCTTTTTAATTGTAAAGGCTTAATCACAAAACCTAAAACAGCAAATGGAAGCATAAAAAATGTCTCTCCAAAGAATGTATTACGCCAATTCAAATTGTTTCCAAATTAAAAAGGAAAAAAAAAAAACCATTACCCAAGTCTGTTATGGTGAGTATAATCAATAAAGAATGCCACTAACTCAACTAATACATTTAAAAAAAAAAAAATCCTAGCAACCACCATAACAACTATACCCTTTTTTTTTTAAAAAAAAAAAACAATCAAAACCAGCAAAATTACACTTATTTAAACAGGTCATTGTCCCTTTCATTTTCTGTTCTTAAACAACAATGGTGAAAAATTATAGTTCTTGGCATCATTGAACTCACCTCTATTTCTAGAAAACCCAAACAGAGGAAAAAAAAAAAAAAAAGGCAATATATAAGAAGAAAAATCCCTTAATAAAGTAATTTATAGTTAAATAAAAAACTAAAAAAAAACTATCTACAAAGTTAAATAAAAAAAAGAGATAAAAATACAATCTAAATAAATTTTTGGTTGCTTAGAATGCAAAGCTAACGCACTATACGCTTTATTTCAATTTACTGAGTACCTTCAACCCAACAATAAAGAACCATAACTAAAAAGATGCAGGAATAATATAAGAAAAAAAAACTAGTGAAGATTGTCGAGAAATTTCGGCAAGAAAATAGTTAAGAGGAAGGTAAAATACTCACCCCATGGTGGCTGAGTGGTAGTTTCCTCGACTATAGCAAAGGGATCGAGAGCTGGAAGCAGAGAGGAAGTGCCGACTGGTGAAACCCTATGTGACGCCCCCAAATCCCCACGCACGGACACGGGAAAATCAAGACGTCCGGATGGTGACAACCCGGGTCACCACCCTAACGACGGGTGCCAAGTGTGTGCAAAAGCAACATATGTGCACGAAGAAACACGCAGCAGATAACGAAAGCCATAACTAAGTACCAGAATTTTTTCTTAACGTAATACAAGCTGTTTAAAACATACCTAAATAAAATATTACAAAACACGAACATAGTTTTAAAATCAAATATAAAGCATAACATCAGCAACCCGGCGGAGGCGCATCCTCGGGCTCAGCCTCCTCTTCCTCATCCTCAAAACCTGCACCAAAAGCTACGGAGCCAAAAATGGTACCGCAGGTAAGTAAAACCAAACACCACCAGATAAAAAGACATAGAACTCAAACAAAATGCATGAAGTGATGCCCATGCACAAAACCCATAAAACATAATTTTCCACACACGCCAAAAATCTCATTTGGCCCAAAAACACATCTTTTCCAAAAACCACGCCAAAAGTCACATTTGGCCTCTATAACCGTCTCAAACCAAAATCCATTTTTTTTACCAGTATGCACCATGACCTCCCCTAGGGGTCATCCGCACACCCTGGCTCCAGTGCCACACCGCAGAGTACCACCACGCATGTGACACCTAACGAGTGATGCCCAGTTCCACGCCCCGCGTGTTCGTAGCCAAGCATCCTCTAGCTCTCACCAGCGAAGGGCCACGGAGTCGGTGCGTAGGGCGATGCCCGGTTCCGCGCCCGGCGCGTTCGTAGCCAAGCAACCCCTAGCCCCCGCTCCCGTTGTCGCCTAGCGACAACCCAGGGGATATCACTCAGTTTATTCCGCTCCCGAGTGACCAGAGGAGCTCCACCGAGATAATACCTCATCCCGGCTTGGGGTCATGATACACACGCACCCGTAAGTCCACTTACGCCAATAAACAGGCTTTTCACAAATAAACAAAAACACATGTGCATGCATCATGTAAATGCCATATCAATGCACAAAAATAAACAACCAACATAATTCAATAAAACATGCAACTCCGTCCTCCATCCATCCGACTCCCGAACTCCTCGGACTCAGTCCGGAATCAACCAACCAGCAGCAATAAATTATTGAATGAGCAATATATATTTAAATCTGAAGATAGGGTTTGGAAAATACTTACAGCGCTATACGGTATTTTTAGAAAGCTTGCGGCGTTGCAAACAGCGGAAGGAAAGCAACGTAACAGTGAAAATTCACTGTGGCCGTGGGTTGTAAAATATCCACTTTTTGAACGAGGACAAACCAAGGCTCGGGATTGATAGGGAATGGCCTTGAGATATTTATGAAGCTAAGGGAAATGAGTTTTGGCCGTGGGTGGTGGTGGAAATGGCGGTCGAAGGCCAAAAAGGGGCTGAACGAAGTTGAGCTCGTGGGAGCTGCTCCGGCAACGGATCGAAGCCGGAAATAGGTGGTTTAGGTCGGCAAGAGGTAGGGGAAGAAGCTGTGAAAAGATGGTGCCGGAGGTGGTGCGACGGCGCCGGAAACGGTGAAAAACCGTATGGCTTGGAGGAGCTCGTGGCGGCTAACGGTGGCTCGGATGGAGGTGAAACTTGGTGGGGATGTTCACCGGTGAGAGGGAAAGAAAACTGGGTGGGTGGTGTAGGCCACGCCTCAGGCGACCGGCGGTTCTGGGCTGCGAAAGCAACTGACGACAGGGGCAAAAACAGAGCAGGTGCAGCGAATTCCGGCGGCTCTCGAAGGCTAACGACTGGTCCGATGGCTCTGAAAATTGGTGGGGATGATCTCTGGTGGAAGGGGAAGAGAATGGTGGTGGCGGTGCACTAAACGGTGGCCGGATGGCAGAGAACTAGTCGGTCAAAGTGGCGGCGACGGGAATGAGAAAAAGGGGCAGCTGTGCGTACGTGGGAGAGGAGGAAAACGGGAAGAAAAAGAAGAAGAAAAGAAAGAAGAATAGAAAGAAAAGAAGAAAAGAAAAGGAAAAAGGGAAAAAGAAAAAGAAATGAAATGAAATGAGGTACAATCCTCACCTCTGGAGTCCAATAACTGATCCAACGAAAATAAGTTTAAAAGCAATAAAACTAAGAAAATATTTTAAACACAACGTAAAGCTAAAATATAATAATTAACTAGTAAAAACAAACTATTTAATTTTAAATCCAAAGACAAGCTAAAATAAATTAAACAGCAATTTAAACCCAATTAAAATTCGATAATTTAAAATAAAAGAACTATTATATTAATTAAATTAAAATATTCCTTTAGTGAAAATACACGTAAAAAACGAGGTGTCACACCCTAATCCTGAAATTCGTTGTACATGAGAACAAATCTACATAAAAATACTCAAACATTCAAACAAATTTACATAAAAATACTCAAACATTCAAACATTCTCATTAAAAAAAAACCCCAAAATCAACAAATAGAGAACACAAGAGGGAAGAAAGAAAACATACACAAACGGAAACCTTGGATCCGAAAGCACTTCCACCGTTCGGCAAGCCGCGCGATCAAAAGGAGATGACCGGTGAGCCACAAGATCAAATTTGGGTTCTGGACAAGAAAAAAGCGCTAGCGCTTGAAGAGAGAGAGAGAGAGAGAGAGAGAGAGAGAGAGAGAGAGAGAGAGAGAGAGAGAGAGAGAGAGAGAGAGAGAGAGGAAACTGGGGGAGGGAGGCGAAGGAGGTCGCATGGCAGAGCAGAGATTGAGAGAGGGGGGGAAAATCTGAAATGGGAGGGGGACGCGGCTAGGGTTTTGTTTCTTAAGTTTATAACACCCAGGTACCAGGTTTTAAACCCAGATCCGAATTTAAAATCCGGTACCCGGACTAGATTAATCCAGTTTTTCGAATCCGGATGCCAGCCCGGATTTGACCCAGGCCAAAAACCGGAACCGGTCGGATTTTATCCAGCCCGATTGAACAGCCCTATGCAGTAATGCACATGTAGTTCGTATTTTGCATCGATGTCCAGATATTGGTGGCTAGATAGATTCTTTAACCATCCAACAATTTTTTTAGTTATATCTTCTATTCATTTTATAGCTTAATACAATTCTTTTTTAAAGCGATTCGATATGACAAAGTAAATAGAGACTCTAAATTGCCACGAACTCAACAAACCATTCGTGCTCCACTACCCTAAAAGGTAATTCACACTTAATAAAAAACTTAGCTATTGACACCCTTAGTTTTTCTACATTATACTTCACTAGACCTTGTGGACTACACACTTTTCCCTCAGCATCTCTCTTAACATTTAGAGGATTGAATTTTCTCAACTCCTTTAACTCAAAGAGGTAAGGTTTCACATGCATTCTGGAGGTGGTGTATCATAGATTAAGTACTATTCTTATAGTGACAACTGTATAATTTAGTGCAATAATTGCACTAAACTTTTGGGTTATTGTGGTTAATAGGTTGCACTTTAATAAAGTGTTCCCAAATCACCAATTGGTTACTAAGTATTTTGTTAGATTTCTTGGATAAATATGGGATGAAATTGATAGGGTATTGTGTATATGTGGATGAGAGGGTTGGAAAACTCCTATACTCCTCGTATCTACTGAAATATATAGAAGATGAGTCATCACTAACCCCCTGGGTTTTACTAATATTGTAACTCATAGAATTTTCTTCAATCTATAATTGAGTAATAAAACACAATAAAATAAATAATTAAACATAGCAAACAAATAACCAAACACACATCTAAACAAAGTTGATCATTCAAATCAAATGAAATAAAATATAACAACTGGTGGCAAAAAATAATTATCCGAGGTTTGGCACAAATCCATTTAGGTTTATGACAATCTTTTTTAATATATTTAATATTCATCACGTTTACCAACAATGCAGGGCAGTGACAAATTCGTGTAATTTTCAATACCCTAGGTCCCTAAGTCTTTCTTAGTCAAATATAAATTAATAGAAAATGATGTTGGTTTTTATAATTATTTTTAATTTTATCATTTTTGTGCGTTATATAATATAATATAATATATTTTAAATGCCTTTTTTAAATAGATTATGTGCAAGCCACTTAAATTATGACAAATCAATTATATAACTGATAATGATTTGTCAGTTATATTGTATACAATAGTTTCCTCTCATTCTATTACAATAGTTTCCTCTCATTCTTGCTAGTTATTTTTAAGATAAATCGAATGTATGTATGTGCTGATCAGATTAATTGGATTATAAACATAAATCTAACAAATGTTATTATATTATATATTTTGGAGTTGGTTTATCAAACTTAGACCTTAAGATTACACTTGACCAATAATACATAATTAAGCTTCAATTCAAATTGCTTGGCCAACCAATTAGGCACTGATCTTAGTAGTCCTTTATAATTTACCACTGTTAGCATAATATATAGCATGACTGCGACATGAAGAGCAAGATGGTTCTCAATATATCTCATTCAAGCTGCCTATAGCACATCTCCAACTTAAAAGAAGTCCAATCTAGAAAATAGATTCCAACTGCAGTACCTTAGATTCCTTTAATTCCTATAGCACATCTCTAACTTTACGAGCCACATGCATCAAGTTGGTACAATGTTATAGAAAGGTAAATGCAATTTCAATTCCCAAAATACAGATTTAGTATTAGAGACACTACAACATAAACATTTTTTTAGGATGAAAAATTTCATCCCAAATTGTAGGGATTTCGTCCCAGAAAATATTTTGGGACAAAAAAAAATCGTTCCAAGGTCGTCCCAACATCACTGTCCCAGAAGGTATTTTGGGACGAAAATCATCATTTCGTCCCAGAAAATATTTTTAGGGATGATTTTGAAATTGACTGTTCAATACCGTTCAAACGGGTTAGTTTTTTGTCATGGTTCAATTTCGTTCCAGAATGACGTTCGAATGGTAATATATTGGGCGTTTGAACGAAATTAAATTGGTTGAACGGTTATGAAAACACGTCCAAACGATCACACATTTTGATAACGTTCAAACGGTATAAAAGAGATTTCCGTTCGATCGTTAAAAGAAAAGATCAAATGGTGTTGAGTTATGTTTGAACGGTACGCTAATGAATTGCGTTCGAACTTTTTTTTACCAATCTGATGTCGTTCGAATGGCTCAATCAATAATGTTCAAACGTTACATAGTCGTTCAAATGAAAACTATTTTATTAAAATCCCATAATAATAAAAAACCAATTTGACATTCATAAGATTTGAAAAACATGCATTAGAAACAATTTAGTACTCACGAAAGTTTTATAATAAGTGCGAACTAATAAATAACCACGAGACTGACATTGTTCATATATAATTAGATAATGTCATCATCTATACGTAAAAAACATCAGTTGCTTGGAGACCTATACTGTTGCATAAGCTGCTGCATTTGGAGTTGCATTTCTCTTCTGAACTGTTCTTGTTGTTCTTCCTGTTGTTTGAGGTGTGTCTCCATCTCTCCTTGTTTCACCAATTGAGCCTCTAACTCATGCTGCCTTGCAACCAATTTTTCAATTCTGCGATTCGAATTCTCTTACGCTATAGAGGCCGCAGAGGCAGACCCGAAAGAAGAGGAAGAGGGAGAAGATTTTACACAGCGACCGAAACCCCTCAAATATCCTAAACGTTGACCCAGAACTTGTGTGAAAATCTCAACTTCATTTGTTGAAGAGTTTTGATCTAACGCAGATTCAATAGTACTTATGGCAACCATTTTATCTTACACATAAGATAAATAGTTAATATCATCATAAATATTCTAATATATTTATTTAGAACAATTTATAATACTTACATAATTCTCACGGGCATCAGGATGACTCCACTCTCCATTACGATTAGTATATGATGCAGCATATAATTTTGTCAGATTATAATTGGCATCTGAATCTTGTTATAATAAATATTTGTTAAAATATAAAGTCATTAGGATTTATATATTCAGTTAACTATATACAAATAAAAAAAATAGCAATACCAATTTCTTAGATAGGTGGTGGAAAGATCTTGAGCCTGCATGATGAGTAATCTTCAATTTCGATCTATTTGTTTTGTTTATAGAACTTCGCTCCTATATAGGAATTGAAAATATTAGAAAGCAAAATTAAAAATAGGATGACTAAAATAATTAATATAATTATACCTTATATGATGGATTCTCAAACATGTCACAAAGTTTTTCCTAATCAGAAGGTTTGACATCTTGAAAAGGATGTTGGGGTGCATCTTCCATATTCTCGAACTTATTATAGTGCTCATGACACCTCGCCTTATATTTGCGAAATGCATTACTCATAAGCTCTTCCATAGTCTTATACTTCTCTCTCTGACCAAAATTTAATTCAAAATCATCCTGTAAAAAAAAAATTAGACAAACATATTATCATTTATAATATTCTAACTTTAAGTAAAATATGCTCGTCTGATTGTGTGCACCGACGTTTAACACGTTCATACACCATCACCATCATGCATATTCGGAGAACAAGAGATGAATGAATCTATCAAAATCTTAATGCTAGACGTATAACAAATATAGATCGATAGTTTGCGAGAATGATCTTACAATTCCAAACTGTCCACTTTGGACAATTCAAGAGTTATCAATCTTTCAATTCATCGAGATTGATAACTCTCAAACGGGTTTAAGGTTTATTTTGATGAACAAGCAATGCAAGATATGCTAACATGTATCATACAAACAATGCAATATATGCTAATTAAAAGTAAATTGATTAAATTAAGTAGTTAGTAAACAAATATTATTAAATCTTAACTATTTGTATTTTAATTCCAAACTTTAATTTTATTAATTTAAATCGTTATTATTTAAATATTATTAAATCTAGAATATTTGTATTTAAGTATTATTAATTCTTAACTATTTGTATTTTAATTAACCTTCAATTCATTAATGGAGAATATTAAGTATTTAAGTATTATTAAATCTTAATTATTTGTATTTTTTTTAAATTCAGTTGATTAATTTAAATTTTAAGTATATGTTCAATTATAAACTTTTAATTATTTGACAATTAAGCTAAATTCATATACTTAATTTAAAGATTAAGTATTTAAGTATTATTGAATTTTAATTATTTGTAGTTTAATTAATATTGAAATTGATAGATTTCAAGATTAAGTTGGATATTCTAATTTGTAATTAACATTTTAACACTAACAAACATAATGTTCAAACGGTGAACTTGACCGTTCGAACTTATGACGCACGTTTGAACGGTAAACATGTACCATTCGAACGGGTTTGGAACAAATTTCAGTCGTCTTTAACCTGCGAAAACTCTAACATATAAGTTACTCATTACATCAAATGAAAGCACACAATATCACAAAATCAGTGCAGCAAACGAAAACACTTATATTCAAATCAAAATGAGTCAAAGATAACATAAATACCTGGTTTTGATAGATAAAATTGCAAGAGTACACGTAATGCCCAAAACCTTGAAAAAACTCTTCAAAAAACAGTAAAAATAACCTCTTAATCCGAAAATATACGAGATGGATGAAAGCAAATAATATTTGGGGGCTGGATTGAGAGAGAATGGTACTGGTTATATGGGAAATGAACTGAGAGCGACACTGGGAGCAGTGAGACGATCGCGAGATTGTGAGGTTCTGTGGTCTAAATGTAGAACATTTATGTTCGAACGATTAAAAATTGAATTTGCACTAGATTATAGCTACTGATATCCTATAAAGTTCCAAGCCAAACTGAATGAAATTAAAGTGCATTTCTTTCCGAGAGTACAAAACCTAAGACATTCTATGTAATCGAAATGAATTGTTTTTTATCTGATTAGCTTTACAAATTTGAGATGTCAAGTAAAATAATAATGTTAAATTGATAAATAAGATGAAGGAAACGCTTACAAGCTTCTTATCTCAGAGACAATGATTAAGAATTATCTTAAAAAAATACATGTCTTATCTCGGAGACTGCACTTCACTTCAGAGTCTCTTTGGCATACAATTGTTTAGTTTGATTTAAAGAACAATTGACATATGATTGTTTAGTTTAATTTAATGAACAACTTGACATCAATAGCTATAACATATATGCTTGATTATATATTATAATCAAATATTACTATATATGTTAATATGTTAATATATCCTAATATATATAACATATATATACTATCATATAATATAATGTCATCTATAGTGCTAGGATAGAGAGTGTTAGTTAATTAGCTTATAACTAAAATATAATTAGCTTAATATACTAAACAAGTCATAACATGCATTTACCATAACACTATTATATGTTACCTAATATTATTATATAGAGAGCTCTATATAGTATACTATATTATACTACATCATATAACTTATACTATATATAAGTTAATATAATATAATATTATCTACTAAATGAAAATGTACTATATACTATATTATAAATAATAAATATAGTAATCATGAAAAATTATAATGATAAAAATATCATCTTTTAATAATAACCGAAATTATAGTTAATATGTTCGAGCGTTAAGTTAATACCGTTCAAACAATATTGCATATATAAGTTGCCACGGACGTCATTTTCACGAAAGCCAAACGTGTGCATTCCGTACGTTCTCTGCCGTTAATCGTCGATCTCCGCCTTTCAACACCGTCTTCTCCGACGTAAAGAGTACCCACTCGAAGCCAATCAATCTAGGCACTGGTATTCTTCTTTTTCAAAGCATTTTACCGTTTAGATTTAGGTTTTGATGGATTATTTGTTTGAATTAGGATAAACCAATTTATCCATCAATATTCACCGTAGATTTGCTTTAATCCTTTATAGAAATGTTTCTTTAGGTTTGTATTTGATTTATTTGGGTGAAAAATCCATGGAATCGAAGGATTCCATGGATTTCAATGGCTGAGTCAACTTGACCTGAATGCCCAAATTGATTTGAATACCGTTCGAATGCTCCCAAAAGCGTTCGAACGGTATTCACTAACAAGTTGAACATTTGTTTAGGCATTCAAACGTTCATTCCAAAACAATGCAACCGTTCGACCATTCATGTAAATACCATTCGAACGGTATTTACATGTTTGAACATTGTTTTAGACGTTCAAACGTTTGGGCCAAGTAGTAACCCATTCGACTGTTCATATAAACGTTCGAACATTAGATAGACCGTTTGATCTCTATGTTGGGTGTTCGAACGGTAAACGTTAAACATTCGAACGTTGTTTTACACGTTCAAATGTACAGTTTTACCATTCGATCACTATTTCAGATGTTCAAACGGTATAAACTATTTTAGTAATATTTGTTAATTGTTTTTTTCCATATTATAGTTCCAATCAATTTTAATTAAAAATAATTTCTATATTATAATACAATTAATGCCATAATTTAAAAATATAAAATTTAATATTAATGTTTCTATTAATATTAATCACATTAATATTAAATAAAGTGATATTATTTAATAAAAGTTATTTTGTTCACAATGTCTCACTTTATTAAATTGCTATTCCTTGATGTGTACTGTGAATAGTTATTTAATGTATTTTTATTGTTAATATTATGTATCTAATTTTTAATTGTAAATTTCAAGTTGATTATAATGTGTTCTTCTAGGGCAGGACGTAAGCGACGCAATCCTGGTGAGACTAGTAGTGGTCCGGTCAGGGAGAGGACTGTTTCACTGGAACGACCAGTGAAGATTTCTGATTTCCAGAGTCTTGTCTGGGAGGGTCATTCACTGCCAGCAATCTTCAGCGATCGTGGTTGGGGACCTATCCTAAACGCACGGGAGGAAGCATGGGAGCCAGTCTCCTAAATTGACATTGTTGCTAAGTTCTATAGAGAACTCGGTAGTGCCAGCCCCGATGACGGAGGGGCCTACAAGATCTCCGTCTGAGGAGTACTTGTTGTATTTTCACGAATACTTGCTGAGCATCTCGGTATTCCTAAGCTGCCAGATGCATATCCGAACGTGGTGCCTAGAGAGTCTGATCCTTCAGCTGAGGCGGAGACAGCTGAGGATGAGGCATCAGTTTATACTGATGAGGTCAATACCCTTGCTGATCATGAGGTGAGGGATTTGGTTATTGGTCCAGATGCTCCACCGTATGACGGGATGAAGAGCATCAAACAGTCAGATTTATCCTCTTTCTTCAAGATTTTGAATTTGATAATTGCCAACAATATTGACCCTCGGCAGCACAAGACAGAGGTTGGCATTGATCGAACGAAATTTATGATACGGGTCGCTCGTGGCATTCCTATCGACTTGGTGGGGTATATATTCGATAGGATTCGATCAGAGTCTCGGTACATTTCAATGGATATATTGCCATTCGGGATCCTGATCACCCAATTTCTACTGTTTGCTGGTGTTGTGCCTAATGTTACCGAGCGTAAACGGGAGCCGATGGGACCTATAAACAGCACCACCCTCTCACGCAGCACAGGACACTTGAGACTGCGTCTTCATGGACATGTTCCAAATCCGGTTGATCCTCAAAGAGATGCAAAGCCAGGAGATCATGGAGTATCAGCTGCTAGGACATCCACACAGGCCAAGGCATCAATAAACAATGTTATTCGTGAGGAGATGTCCGAGATTGTGTGTGCAATGATTAGCAAACAGACATCAGAGGTGATTGATGCAATGCTTATAGAGATCCATTCTGCTGTGTCTGTGCTTCGTACATAGATTGATGCCATGTCTGCGACTCAGGTCACCATCAGTACTCGACTGACACAAATAGAAGAACGTATAGCTGCAGTCGAGGAAGTATGCAAAGACTTGGGTCTTAATTAGTACCTTCTATCTTTTTTATTTATTTAGTTTTTGTTTTAAGTATGGACAATATTTTGTATTTTGTAAATTCAGTATTTAACTATAAAATATTATTATTTTATATTTTATGAACTAATTTTTAATTTATATTATTTATATTATTTAATTAACCAATTTCTTATATTTACTGGTTAATATAAATATAATTCTGCAAAAAAAATAAAAAATAAAACCCCTAGTCATCGTTTGACCCCTTCAAATCATGTTTGAACCATGCTGATGTATCATTCGAACGGTTAAACTTTAACGTTCGAATGATACATCAATTTTCCTCTAAACAAACTTTTACTTAACGCGCCAAAATTACGTTCGAACGGTAAAATTTATACGTTCGAATGGTATATCTTTAGTGTTCGAACGTTTAACTAATTTGGGACAAAATATTTCGTCCCTAACTAGACCGTTCGAACGCGTTTGAACGGTCTGGACATCCGTGAATTTCGTTCCAAAATCTAACTTTTTGGGACGGCATTTCGTCCTAAACCAAAATCGTCCCAAAATCTATTTTTTGTTGTAGTGAGAACGAAACTATATATCTATATAAAAAAAATTAATTAACTCTTGATTCATCTAGCTTGTACTCATATATAGTAATAAATCGACATTGCAGTATACAAATCAATAAAGTGGTAGAAGTATATATAGAACCCATTTCAAACACAATGTTTCTTCACAACCCAAACCGAAATAATAGCACCAACACACACACGCACACGTGTATTTGTGTGTGTGAAATGGAAAGAAACTAACCTTATATTATAGAAGTCGACATCGGAGTGAAAAAGTTGAAGACGATTGGCATGAGGAACAAAGCTTTGATCGGTAGAGGAAGAGTGACAGGAGGCTAGGATTTTGGTGCGTGAGAGAGAGAGAGAGAGAGAGAGAGAGAGAGAGAGAGAGAGAGAGAGAGAGGATGCATTCAGCATGAGAGAAGAGAGAGAAAGACAGAGCGAGAGTAAGAGAGAAAGTTGGAATGAAGGGAGGAAAGATTTTACTAAAACGGCACCGTCGTTTTGATACTAGGTAAGTTTTTTAAATTAGGTATCAGGTTTTGGTACCTTGGTTACATGACCCGTACCTAGATCAGGTAGGTTCAAGTTTTGCAACATGGGCTTTGCCCGAGTTGGTGACCTAGTCTTAAGGGAAACTAGAATAACCATGCAAGAAGAGGAAAACTTGGCCGCATTGGGAAGGACCATATGTCATGATTGCTAGTAGACGACCCGGCTCGTACCGTTTAAAAGACGCCCAAGGAAAGGAACTGCCACACCCATGGAATGCTAAGAATCTAAAAAAGTACTATCCTTGATTGTATAAGCAATGAAGAACAATGAATAAAGTTGAGGAATAGGGCAGGCAAATGTAACGCCTCGGTCTCGCAGGGGTCGAAGAATTACTTCTTTTAACTTAAACTCATATTTTAACAATATAATTACAGACTCCAAATTCCCAATATCATATAAAAATTGTAATTCAAACTAATTTTTTTAATATAATTAATTTTTCAAAATGCTAAGTCACCAAAACACAATAAAGTTTCTTAATAACTTCGTCAATACGCATATAGAAACTCTCTAAACTTAAACCACCATTCTTAAATCATCTCACCCAATACTTCATAATCTGATCCTCAGCTGAAATATCCAAAATCTTCTGAAAAATATTATGGAGATAAGGGGCAAGTTATCAACAACTCAGTAAGCAGATCACATATACTAATATATAAAAATGAGCATTTTTAGAGTACAGTATGCAAAACAAAATATTTTCCAAAGTTATCATTCAGAATAAAACATGTTTTCAAATGTAACAGAGCGATGGTTTTAAGACATATAAAACTCGGAGTACTTTGGCATAACATAATCTGAGTATCATCATCACATCAAAATAGAGCATCTCACAAAGCAGAGACCATGTGTCTCCCCTGTGATAGGATTGTGCTAACCACAACGGCCAAATTGGGCAGAGACAGGTGAAATCTTTCACTTATTATTCTCGAAGCCCCGAATGTGTACACAGGAAAGACCACAAATAAACCACTTTGCTTCCAAAGTGGGTGCACTCAGAGACAGAGGAGTTGGTACCAACCCAAACAAAGCAGAGCAGAGATAGAATTAGATACAAAATCAGTATACCATGCCAAAGGTTTTTCAGATGCCATATCAAAAGAAAATAGAATACCAAAACATATTCAGATCATTATCACATTCTGAAAACAAAAGTCGGGGCATCTTTCTAAATAAGTGCACAAATTTTCAGATTTTTCATATCACTCTTTTTCACATTTCAGAGATAGCATGACAAAAATATAGCTCATGTCTACATAATGCATGTCAGAAAATATTTTCCATTTTTCATATTGATTTCATGAGTAATGCAAAGAAACGACCGATGTTGTTTTTCCCAAGTTCTCATTTCATAACAAAACATGCAAAGTTTTCAGAAAATCAACCTCAGTCTCAATAATTCGTGTAAAACCTAGTATAGGAACCCTACTTACCTGGACTCCTAACTTTCTGAATCTTCCTCATAACAATGTGAACAGAAATCCAATCATCACCTATAAAATAGTCAAACTTAACTTTCTTAAATTTCCAATCGAAATGTATTTCAATACCTAAACCCGAAATGCAAACATTAACCTATTTTAATCTCTCAAAGAAACCTAAAATTTTCTTAACCCTAAAATACCATGACTTTCTAAATTTATCGAATCTAGCAAAACAACTTAATTCATTTCAAAAATTAACTTAATCATATTTAAAACTCATATCTTTATAAACTATTATTGAAATCAAAATTTAATACTACTAACATACAATGTAGTAGGAAATCGTAATTCTCTTAAACAATAGTAGTTCATAAAATATCCTTAATAATACTTATATTAAAAATCAATGTAAACTATTAATCAATATCTAATTTAAAACTATCAAATATTCATTTCTATATAATAGGCTTAAAGTGTTTAAAACAAAAGATTAAACGCTTACAATTTACTAGCAAATCTAGTTGTAAAATTTAATACTAGATCATATAATTAAACCCTTTAAATATTATCTATGAAATCACCTTTAAATATTTTCTATGAAATCAAGTTTCTGACTAATACATTTATCGGAGTAAACTTATGCCTAATCTAAAAAGGCTAAACACAACCCAACTTAAAAGAAGTCCAATCTAGAAAATAGAAACCCACACTAAAATACCATTCAAAATATATCCGGTCATCACTTTCACAATAAAAGGGTATAAACGTAATAAAACAATCTCTTGCACATTGGGTTAACAGAGTAATAAAAAGAAAAACAACTTGGGCAGTGGCATCATGAACACACACGAAGGAACACCAAGCTTTGAGTGGCAAAGCTTACCCAATAATGAAAAAGGAAATAGACACCAATGGGAGAGTCATGTGACGAAGCTGGGCGGCCAGAAAAAAGGACAGCTACTCAAGAAGAAACTGTCGTCGATTTTGAGTGGCTGAGTAATAAAGGAAGAGAGAGTGATGAGAGGTTACAGAGAGAAAACTAGAGAGAGAGAGAGAGAGAGAGAGAGAGCGCTGCTCACTAAGAGAAAAAAATGGAGAAGAACCACTGTGATGTTGGTTTGGGTGGTTGGCTGAGAATCATGGTGGTGCACTAGAAACGATGGCAACATAGCCTAGCCTTAGGAGATGTGGATGGTGGTGGCTCAACATGGTTGAAAGGCTGCTCTGTTTCGAGGTTGAAAGGCTGCTCTGTTTCAAGGTAGAAAAAAGGGAACGTGGAGGTTGGTCCGGTGGTGATTGATGGCTAAGATTTGGGTGGTGGGGGAGGTTCGCTGGGGTGATCACCGTGGTGGTCTGGGCATGGAGACCTGGACATGGAGACCTGAGAGGGCCAGCGTACTGAAGGTGATGGTTTCGGGTGTAGGTGAGTCCGAGTGAGAGAGATTGCGTGATATGCTATGGCCTGCCATGGATTGAGTGGAGGGATGAGAGAATTTATGAGGAAGTGGTGTGATATGGGAAAAAGGGGAAAGAAGAAGTGGGAAGAAGAAAAATAAAAATAAAAACTGTTTGGGAAGAGAGGAAAAACCGTCGAGGTGGGGTGTTTCATGCAGATGGTGTTTCTATGGGCTTGGGCTTGGGTATTATAGCAAGTCTTCAGATTGCGCGACCCTCACCTACCAATATCGAGTCCTTAGACTCGGGGTGAGGAATAAGGCATGCAAGTTCTCAGACTGTGTGACCCTCGCCCATCAATGCTGAGTCCTCAGACTTGCGGTGAGGAATAGGGTGTGTAAGTCCTTAGACTATGTGACCCTAACTCAACAATGTCGAGTCCTTAGACTCACAATGAGAAATAAGGCATGCAAAATTCTAGGTTGTGCGACCCTCACACGCTGATGTCGAGTCCTTAGACTAGCAATGAGAAATAGGGTGCGTAAGTCTTCAGAATGTGCGATCCTTGTCATAGCGATGCCCACAAACATGTTAAGAATTTCCATCATTTGAAATGCAGAACATATAAAACAAAACACCTATAGGCAATTATTACAATCAATTAACACGAGGAGAAAATATCCATTTACTCAGAATACCAGTCTAACACAAAAATGGTTAGCACAATCGAGAAAGAAAAAATGTTCATTTACTCAAAACAAAAAGGATTATTAGTACAACCAAAAGAGAAAGACATCTTGTTTAGGTAGGTGGAGCTGGAGGCTAGGAACGCATCAGGCATCATGTCCCTCCCAAAGGAATCGACATATAGGCAAGATGCACGATCAGGCTTGAAAGACTCAAGGTTCGGCGTCCTCAAGTCGGTTTGAGGGTCCGCCAACAGGAAGGCCCCTAACCTCTACAAGCAAGTGTCATAGCCATAGCCAAAGGCCCTGTTATGAAAAGACTTGACTACTTGGAGTTGAAGGGAAAGGTGAACAACCTCCTTACTAGAAGCAGCTAGCTTGAACTCCAACTCCTTGATACGATCACAAGCTTTAACCCTCCTATCAAGTTGAAGCATGGAGTTTGTCAATTCACTCTACCTTTTGTCCATCCCATCATGATCTTTTTTTATAACCACATGCTAACAAGACTACTCCAATTCCCCCCTTTCCTCCTCTAGGTTAATCATACAGGCAATGACATGCCTTAATAGCTTTTGATGCGACCTCGGCTAGTTCACAGCATCGCTTCCTTGCCTCCTCCAACTCCCACCCAAGGCTAGACAGTTGTTCCTTGCCTCCTAGAGTATCCTTAGCTTGAAATGGTTGCGAGTAGCTTCCTTTCTCTCCCAGTTGAGCTCTTCGCCAAGTACGATCGCTTCTTTGAGTAGACCAGCCAAGTCAACCTCTAGAGATCAAATGTATCTGTCGGCTTGGTCAACAATCACCTCTAGTTCAACCTTCTTGATCTCTAGACGCACGACCTCTTTCAGTACCCAAGAGGCAAATATGCGACTGGCTCTGACTTCATCCTCCAGGTTGGCCAATTCATCAACAATGCCATATATGCATTAGGATCCAAGCCCAAAAGAAAACCAAAGGTCAAACTAGGCAAATGACTTACCAATGAAAAGTCAACTAGTCTGCCACGGTTTGAACAAAGATGCCTCTTGCTAGGAATGGACTAGCATGCTCCTTACCTCGAGGGAAAGGCCCCAAGCCACCGAAAGACACTAGGAGATAAGGGCTACCTACCTCAATAGTAAGCAGAGTTGAACGCACGATCTCGAGGTCAACAGGCAGCGACTACTCCACATCTTGCCCCTTTGCACGAAGGGAACCTGCCACGAGCCCATCATCTAGGGGGTTCCCACCCCTGCCCCTCAATAGTTAGCAAAGTCGAACGCACTATCGTGGGGTCAATAGTAAGCAACTACTACACATCTTGTCCCTCTACATGGGGGGAACCTGCCATGAGCCCATCATCTTAGATTGGGAATAACGATACAGCCTCCTCGGTAACGATAGGAAACAAAGGTCCCTCCTCGTCCCCCAAAGAGGCATTGAAGGGCAAGGAGGGAATTGAAACTAGCCCCTACTCAACTCCAAGTTGTGGGAGAGTATTGGGGTTTCATCACCAAAAATAGTTAAGGAAAGGGATTCTGGAGTAAGCTCCCTTTCCCCTCCCTTCCTCTAAGAGCCAAGCTTGACTTGAGACTCATCGATTGAGACTCTAGTCTTAACTCCCCTAGTCAAGTTCACGTCACTATGAGCGAGAGTAGAATACAAAATGCCATAAGAAAAAGCAGTGGACATCATCCTCCTCGTCAACCAACTCTCGGTCAACTGGTGATGTCGACGGGAGAGCAAAGTTAGGCAATTGGGTAGATTTGAGTTCCCTCATCAGGTTGAGGCCGAGATGCCCCCATTGGCCTCATGGCGGGCCCGTTTTCCTTCCTTATTCAGGGGGGCCGCTGCAGGCCTTTTCTTGTTTTGGAAAGCCTCAGGCTCCCTCAGAAGGCGACTATTGCTCGCATGAGAACAGTTGAGTATCACCAAAAACCTGTCAATATGGGCCCTTGTTAACAAGGCATCCATCCTATAGACTCCTAGTTATGTTCAACCCAAAAGTAAATTCTCTCACCATGTCTTGTTGACAAAAAAATAACAGTTATGTCTTTGTCGTAGGGGACCTTTTCCCAAATGGCTCAAACTGGGAACTCATCCTTATTGGCTTCCCCCACCAAGGAACTCTCATCCATGGCTAGAAACAAGGAAGAATTTTTTCTGCGACTGTTCGGCATTTGAGTGGTAGCCCTCAAATCGAGTGAGGCAATATTGAGGTCAGGAGCAAAAGCTGCAAATGTTGCCTTCCAACGCACTAACTACGTAGGCACCAAGGAACTCACGGGCAATGAAGTTGGGATACCTCTGTCCTACAGGTTCTAAAACCATTTTTCACTCAACACAACAATATACGAGGATTCTCCAGGCGTTAAAGTGAAGTTAAGCTGGCATCAACTTCAAGTAATCGAGAACGTGTGTATCGATCAACAAACAAGAAGTCGTAGTCCATGAGAAAAGGAACAGGCAATGAGGGACACATTCTCAACAAAACCCTTGGCATTGATGGCCCCGGTGGGGGGGGGGGGGGGGGGGGGGAACTTCAAGAATCACCGAATCTTGGATTCCATATGAATCCCCCAACTTCCTAAAGTCACATTTGGTAAGAATCGACAACCAATTATAACCCTCAAAATAAGGTATATCGAGGGTAGAGGACTCTGGTCTCAATGAGGACCCTATTGGATTTTTTGGGGGGGGGGGGGGGGGGGGGGGGGGGAAGGCGAGAAACATGATCCACAAGAAGAAAGCTGAGAAACATTCTAATGACTCATAGAGATAAATGGGGGATTTTATAGAAAATAAGTTAGGTTTCGACAGAAAGCACAGACATTGAAGAAGGGAGATAAGCAGGAGTGGAAGAGACAATAGGAAGGAGGAAAGGGCTACTTATAACAAGAGACGCGACAGTTGAAATACCCCAAAGAGAATGTAAACAGTCTGACGGCATTAATCGCTTTGTCCAGATCCCATGATCTTGTGATGTGACTAGGTGCAGTCACAGAGTTGCTGAAACCCCCTTGGCACAATAGCACGAACAACCAATCAAAATTTATAGAACCATTCATAATCTTTAAATTCCTACCACGCCAACATGGCTAGAATCTGGCATGACGGGAATTTGCGAGGAAATTAAGGAGGCCCTCTTACCTCCACTAGACTGCACCAATAGTATCAAGTAAGAGGCCCATCTAGCCATGTTGGCATGATGGGAATTTGTGAGGAAAATAAAGAGGCCATCTTACCTCCACTAGACTGCCCCAACAATATCAAGTAAAAGGCCCATATAATGGGCCCAACAAGTTAGAAAGCTACAGGTGTACCATACACATGCTACCATGGGACCACACCGCCCCAATAGAATTAATATGGTAATTATCACTGATTAAAGATATTTACTCCTAAGTAAATGGCAAAAATACTTTGATATATTTATCTTCGATATATTAATCATTCCTTCTGAAATTATATGTCGAAAATTTGGCTATCAAGATCTTGAAATTTGGGGAAGGGTTAAACTATTCTTATCAGCAACAATCCACCCCTATATAAAAGACTAACACTAGCAGCCCAAGATAACATAATCAAACCCTTCATTGAAAGGCAATACATGCATATTATTGACTTAGTCATCGGAAGTGCATTTGGCACACTAGGCTACCCTCTTTCTTTGTTGTAGTTTAGTAGTTGAGATCTGTTGATGGTAAAACACATCTAAAAATAGTGGTTTCTTGCTTTGGTGTTGTTTAGGGTTTTCCTACTACTGTTGTTGCTGATTTCAAAATCAATCGCATATAGTTTAATAATTAATTGGAGTTCTTTCCATTTTGATATATTTTTTTAACATTATTTTTTTCTTGAATTTTTTAATAAAATATAGACGTTTTAAAAAATTAAAAAAAAATACAAATTTTGGGTACAACCCGTACCCAGATTTCCAGATGTCAAAGTTCCAGATTTACCCTGGTACCGGCTCCAGTCACATAACCCAAGTTAACCCAGACTGGGCCTGGGTGACCAGCCTTACCTTTCAGATTTTATATGAGTTTCAAAACACAAGGCATTTGAAGCATCAATACCAACTTTTGCAATCATAGGTAATTGGAAACCACACAAACAAATTTAATTCAACCCATCCAGTAGGCCAACTGAGATAGTTTGCCTCTGTATTACTCAGATATATGCCACCAGGACCAGCAATCATATGTATGCCATCAACTTCACAAGCAAGGTAGTATCATATACCATTTGGGGTTTGTTAAATATAAGTTCAAGGTACATAAAACTCTGGGAAAGTTTGCCAAATAGGATTCCACCCAAGTTGATATGAGGAAGCTTAAACAAAAACTCTTAAAGCTGAGAAATCCCACCTAATCAAACCAACTCTTAAAGAAGCCAAATCTGTCAAATGACAGAACCCTTCATGAGGTAGTATCCTTGAGGGCTGAGGCTTTGTTCATTCTTGCGAATAGTTTAGTGGTAACTCACTGTCAATAAAGGAAAAATGAGGTTAATAAAAGACAACAGTGGGTATCTAATAAGACTAAACTACAGAAAAGGAATCAAATATGACCAATTAGACTCATTTTCTGTCGGCTTCTTCTAAGTTGCAACTCAAGCTAGTTACTCGGTCTGAAATAGTTAGCCGTCTCACAAAATCGTTCACTGTCAAATGCTGAATGTTTCCTTAGCATTCCCATATCCAACCCCATTTGTCAATCCCACCGAAGACTTGAACATTGTCATATTCCGCTTCCAGAACAGGAAGAAGACCAGATCATCAATAATCAAGGATTCAACAGTATAAATCAATTGACAATATATGTGTGTATATATATATGATGGCAGTTGGTGTCAGTTGGGTGATTTGATTGATCTAGACTACTTTGCACCTGAAATTATGATGGCAAAGCTTGAAGAATACCTCTTATGTTGTGGGTACCAATTGTAGTCCATGTTGCCATCACCATTAAAAATCCACTGTTCATGACTCCTCAATCTTCATTGGGTATAATATCCAAGTGGACACAAACAAACATCCTCATGGAACAAATCTAGATGCATGCTGACGATGCAGTATATCTGATCTCGTGCGTACCAGATGGGCTCCACATCTAAAGGACGCTAAACTTGTGGAGCACCAAAACTTAACTTGCAGATTGTCCCCCTTTATCTCATGAAATTCTGGAACGTGGTAAAGCAACCATACATGATCAGATCCTGATATATTAAATGCTTTAGAGTCGCTATAACTTGGTGAACCATTGTTGATGATCTCGATGCTGCATGCAATAGGAGTGGGCGCCTGTCCATCATTTACTCCAAGAACAGCACAGAGAGCCAAACCTTTGATCTTCCCATCCAGATGTGAAGGCTCATTAATACATATTTCACATTCGCTTTTGTTTGAAACTTCTTTACAATGGTTGAAACAATCTAGAATCTTGTTTCCTGGAAATATAATTCCAAACAGATGGTCCTGAAAATGTCCCTGGAACATGGATAGATTCACAAAATTTCAGCCATACCAGGTACAGACCAAGGCACATAAACATGCATGTAAAGAAGAGAGAGATACCTGGTTCAGAAAAAGATTTTCCACTTCATTCATTGATATATTCTCAAGCAATTTATGGCATCTGGACAAATCAATCCATTCTAGCCCTGGTAAGTCGCAGGTGTGAAATTGAGCTCTCTTTGATACTTCTGAAAATCGTGCCAATGACATGCACCCACTTGCATATATATCTTCTATTTTTGGAGGAAGTTCTAGAATTTCTTGAAGCTGCTTGCAATCTTCCAATTTAAGGCACCTCAATCGGACAAATCTTGTGATGCATTCGGGAAGGCTAGTAAAATCACTCCCTGATAAATCTAACTGTTCCAATGTCGAAAAACAATTAACTGTCATAAAGAAATCTGTTCCTGATAGGACACAATTTCCAACATCTATATGTCCCAGTGCTGGAAATACAATGGAGGAACAACCATCATTAGAAATGCTTGAAGTTTTTGGAGTTGGCAGCATCAAGGATGGTTCTGCACAAGATGAAGTTTCGTATTCCTTTATCGAAACAGTAAAAGGCATAAATTGTTTTTCATCCTCCTCTTTCTTCGGAAACTTATCAAGTTTTGAACAATCTCTGAGAAAAAGTCTCCTTAGATGCTGCAAATGATGAATGCTACTTGGGAGATTTACAAGGTTTTTGCAACCTTCAAGAGCTAAATCTTTAAGGCCAATGAGGTGCCCAAAGGATGAAGGTAGTTCTTTTATAGGTGTGCCCTTCAAGTCAAGGTAATCTAGACGTTCCATTTTACACTCAATTTCAGGAAAATCTTGAAGACTCGAGCAACCTCCAAGCATAAGAACTTGTAGAGATGGCAACTTGAGACTTTTTGGAAAACTCCCAAGGTTAGAGCACTCTAAAAGTCTCAACGCAACAAGTTTATCAAGGGATCCAACAGAAGGATGAATCTCAACCAAACTCATACAATTGTCTAGAATCAAGCTCTCTAAACTCGGGATACTTGAAACATCAGGGATTTTTGTTAGGAATTGACAATTAGAGAAATCTAGGCTTGTTAACTTCTGGAAATTCTGTAAAAACAAAAGGGGGGTATAAATTAGAAAGTTTTTACAGCATAATTACGTTTATAAAATAAAGATCGAAAATAATAAATGTACCTTTAATCTATCACCCAGTTGCTTGAAGAAACCGTTATGCATTTTTAGAACAATAAGTTTCTTTCCACGAAAATTGGATGGTAAAGACTGTAAAGGATAATCAGGCCACTCAAGCAGTCTCAACTCATTAGAAAGATGGTTAGGCCCTCCAGTAAAGCCTGCATTACGGTTTATAAACAGTCTGAGCCTTTTCATCTTCGTGAAGGCTTTGGGATTCAAGTGTATCATATCTCGTTCAGGCAAATCTATCAATATGCCTTCAACCTTATTTGTTCCCTGGTAAACCAATGCATTAGTGGGCTAGTAAGGAAAATCATCAAAATCTCCATACTTTTAGGCTTTTAGCACCGCACTACTACAATTGTAATTTCTATTTTGCTTGAATTAAGTAATGCAAAAAAGGAATTTACTTATACTCCGTCTATCCCTATCTTTTACTTTGTTTTTCTATTTTTAAATCGATTATGAGACTGTCTTTCTCTTTACATATTATTTTTTGTTATATCTTTCTATAAAGGAAATATAAAACACTCATTGAAATCGTGCCAGTCTTTTGAAAATATGTTAAAATAGCAGTTATTGGATGCTAGTTTCTTTATGCTCCTTAATTAAAAAGCATTTCATTTACAATACTCTAAAATAAAATGTTGGGAATGGATTTTTCCTGTGAGAACACAGATGCGTATATACTCATTATTTTTCAAAAAAAAATCATTTAAAGTTTCGATTTTAGATGTAAAACTTACCGTGTTTTCTTCTAATACATGCCGAACATCTTCATGGTCCCATAATCGACTGCGATTGCCGGGTTCTTTGGGTGATTCTTGTCGAACAACTTCTCTACCCATTTCTTGTATCAAGTCATGCATCTCCAAAATGTTACGTTCATTAATAGTTATAAGACACTTATCTATAAGCTCTTCAATACCAATATCTGGGAAGAAACCGCAACCGTCCAGTATTTTAGTAACATAATCTGCATTTTTTCCTCTGAAGAAACATGCAATATCAAGAAAAATGTCTTTCACATTGTCATCCAATCCATCATAACTTATTCTAAGAATTTCTTGGATATCTTTATTAGGATTCATTTTGTATCCATCCAATGCACGTTTCCAATAATGCATGCTTCTGTTGTATAGATCCGAACCTAGCACCATTAAAGCTAATGGAAGTCCCCCAGCATAAGTTATTGCACGTTCTGTGAGTTCAACATAATCCTCAATAGGTTTATCTCTTTTGAAGGCATTCCAACAAAATAGCTGAAGAGCTTCATTGTGATCCAATTCCTTCACCTGGTATGTAAAATCAATTTTCTGATTAATTAGTAACCTCTTATCTCTTGTCGTAATGATAATTCTGCTTCCTAAACCAAACCAATCACATCCTCCAGCTAATGCTTCTAATTGGAACATCCGATCGACATCATCGAGGAATAAAAGGATCCTTTTAGAGCAAAGCTTATACTTTATCAAATTAATTCCTCGATCAACACAGGCAATATTCATATTTCGATAGTCTCCTAGGATCTCAGAAAGAAGTTTCTCTTGCAGTTGGATCAATCCATGCTCTTGCTTTGAAGTTTCTCTAATATTTGTAAGAAAACAACTACCTTCAAATTGATAAGCAATCGAGTTATAGATTTCTTTGGCAATAGTTGTCTTACCAATTCCTCCTCTTCCAAAGATTCCTACCATGAGTATAATATCATTACTCCCAATACTAAGAGCAAATTGACATCCTGTACACGGGACTCCATCCCAATAGGATACTTGGCAACATTTAAGTATGTTCGATTCACGATCCTTGAGACCATTTGAACTATTTCCAAAATACATTCATGCTCATTCCTATCAACACAAGATACATATTAAAAATAAAATAAAACAAAATAGTAAGTTTGACCTTTCACATAAACAGAAATACATAGGATCAAGATCCAGGTATTTTGTTTTTAACAAATGACAGGTAGGGTGCAAGATATATAGGAGATAATACCCCTTCCCACAAAAACCAAATCAAATCCTTATGTAATCAGGAAAAAAATAAAAAAATAAATAAGTAGCAAAATTAGTTTCATTTGATTTCCATTTTTAAAATAAAAAAGAGAGAACAATTTTCCGAATTGAAAAATACCACAAGGTATAATGCCGTATATGTGTTGATTATTACATATATTTAAAATTTATCTTTCAAATCAAATTATGTCGAGTAGATGGTATGTGACATAAAGGTCTTCAAATATAATTATCTATAAAAGACATACATTATAAGCAAATAATTTTTAGTATAATATAAATCCACGCCACAGAGATAAATTTTCAACTGTGTCACTGGTGTGAAGTGTTTTATTTTTGTGATTTTTTTTAATGTTTTTTTCGTGACAGAAAATGATTAAATGAATAAATTTTTTCAGAAATAGAAAACCTTTTCGGCTTTTAAAATACGTTTAAATTGAACTTGAACATTATATATCTAGTCCACGATTAAATTTCTATATATGGTCCAACATTAAATTTATAATATATATAAGTGTGTATAATAATTAGTAGCAGGGAAAAAAAGTTTAGATTGTAGGCAGGAATGATTAGAAATACCCTTTCCCAACAGGCCACCCACTCAAATTGGCCACTTCTTTTAGAGCTGCCTTCCATCCTTTCACCTTCGAGTCATCCTTAAACCTTTCTTCCAGTGCAGTCAAGGCTTTTTCGTAATTATTTTTTTGATGCCGTACCTCTGATGGATCCACATCGTAAAACACTGGTAGAACCATTTGCTCCTTTTCTTCTTTGCATTTAAGGATCTTCTTCAGTTCATCTAAACACCATGTAGATGATGCAAAATTTGTAGAGAGTATGACGATTGAAATCCTTGACTCTTCAATAGCTTTGAGAAGCATTGGTGAAATTTCATCTCCCTTTCTAAGCTCGTTATCGATGAAGGTGTTGATACCTTTCTTATGCAAAGCATTGTAAAGATGGCTGGTAAAATTGTTGCGAGTGTCTGTACCTCTAAAACTCAAGAATACATCGTACGTCCATTGACCGATGAAAGAAGAGGAAGAGCCTCCTGAAAGGCCATGAAAGAAGCCGTCCCGTATGTTAGTGAAAGGAGAGGGCCTCTGGTAGTTTAGTAATGAAAAGCAGAAAAGAGAAGAAGCTCAAGGAAACCGAAAGCTAAAAACAGAGAAGACAGCTCACAGTTGCATCGTTGGTCACATGCATCAGGGGAAAAAAAAGGACAATAAATGCATTAAAAGAAAGGATGAGACATGCATGGCGTCCTGTCCAGTCCAATGTAGTGAACCATTTTGAGTAAAATTACACATGATTACTTATCATTTCAAATCACTAACTCTTCTTTGATGGCAAATTATAAAAACACTTGTGTGGAGGGCGCCTGCTTGATTCTCCCTATTCAAAAGAATGTAATGTGTTATGCATCTCAATCATGGCACATGTGACTAGAGGTGCAATCAATTCGGTAAGGTTCGATTTTGAAAATATTTTGAAATTGAACTAGTCTTAAGTCGGTTTTAGAATTCTGAGAATCGAAACCAACCAGTTAATTCGGGGAACCAAAACTTTCGTTTGGTTCTGTTTTACAGGTGTGATTCGCTTTGGAATTTTTTGTTGGGTTGGTTGGTTTTTCTGGCCCAAATGGACAACTTTTAGCCCAAATATGGTAGAGTCTTATACATTATTTTCAGCTCAAAACACCATACATGTAACTAATCAACCAAATAAATGCTAAAGACAACTAGCCAAAATACACAAGTAGTTTAATTAAAACATGCATTTAATAATGCTTATAAAAAAAAAAAAAAAAAAAAAAATCATTTCATAATGCCTAAAAAAAAACCTATTAAAAAATGCACAAAACAACAACATTCCTAATGGTAAAAGCCAAAAACATACATATAAAAAAAAAAAAATTCCAACATAAACAAAATCTTAAAAAAACATATACACTAAAACAATTACAAATGCAACCAGCAAAGTAAAAGGGCCAACTCCAAAGTATATACCAACTACTTGGCTTAAAAAATGTCCCTATCAAAAAAATATATATTATACTTATACCATATTATATATGTGAGTATGTAACTTAATATGTAAGGATATATATATTATATACTTATACCATATTATATATGTAAGTATATAACTTAATATGTAAGGATAAATGACATATTAATAACTTAATATTAATATTCATGTTTAAGAGTAAGTTTATATTGTGGATTTTTTTTTTTTTAATAAGTTTACATTAAGGAGTTATAAATAATAAGATTAAAATTTCATATCATATTAAGTTTATAATATGTATAATATATATAGCATATAATATATAATATAAAAAATTAAAAAAATATATATTTCGATTAGGTCTGGGAAATCGTCAGATAAATCATCGGCTATTCACCAATAGGACTTGGCCCCTAGAGATTATTTGCACCCAAGAGTTTTGAACCTTAGACCATACCAGTCATGCCACCAAGACCAAGACCCTTACAACTTGAGCCAATCCGTACTAATTTGAGAATTAGCAATCATGGAATTAACATCTACAGCCCATAACTGCAAATTTGCTTAAATGCCTTTGAGATACCCCCGCCAAAGCCAGTCATGAAATTAAACAAGGACAACAACTGCTCTCTTAACATCATCCACTTTTCTTGTCTCACGTTTGAATTTGTTTGGGTTTCAAACAAAATCTTGGTTTCTCTAATTTCTCTATCTGAGGGCCATGGCAAGCTTATTTTCTGAAGTTTTGGCACATGGATGTTTTTCTTTTTAAGACATGAGTTTGGGAGGTAATGTAACACCCCAAACCTAGGGCCCAAGCCCAAGTACCAAACCCAGCCCAGCTAGGTGCAAAACCCACAACAAACTAGGACTGGTTTGGATTTAGAAATGAAACGAGATGATTTTAGATAAAAAAATGAAAGTTGAATAAAATATTGTTAAATTATTTTTTTAATATTTTAGAATTTAAAAAAGTTGAATTATTTATTATGTTTTATGTAGAAATTTAAAAAAATTGTAACAATGAAATAGGATAAGATGGGATAAAATGCTTTACAAATGCAAACAGTCATAAAGCTATCAAATTGATTTGCTACTGAATGCCATTACCCTAGGCACTTACAGATATTGAATGACGCCCATTATTAAAAGTAAACATATCCAGAAAAAGTATGATAACACGCCTCACCTTCTCCCCCATTCAGAAACACCGCTCACCGTTCACGGACCCAACCCAGCCTATCCTATCATATCCGACGCCTAAAGCTAAGGTATTACCAACAACAGCAACAACAGATCATGATCAAGTACATATAGCTGCACCATATATCCCATTTAGCTTCGGTTTTTTCCGCTCAAAGCCAATCCTCCTCGGCCGTCTGTCTCTGAAGCCCCTCTTTTTCTCTCTTAACACAGACGCAACAACAACAAATGCAAAGAAAGAAGAAACATGAGAACTCCATCTACCACGCCCCCTCCCTGTCAAAATACAAAGAAAGAGTCCACACATACAGCTCCCTCTCTTTCTCACTTTCTAGACAAAAAATGAAACAAAGAAAGGGATGAAAAGAAAGAGACGAATAGATAGACGTTTTCAAATGCCCAACAACAAAAGCCATCTCACAAACTCCCCAAAAAAATTCGATTCTTCATCAATGTTACTTCAAAGTACAATATTTTGAACAAGGCAATTAAACAAGGGCAGCAAATCAAACGGCGAAAGGAAACAAAACAGAGAACATACCATAAGAAGCACACAAAGGAGGAGAGAACTCGCAGCAAACGCCCAAAACAGCACTAAGACATAAAGTGGAACATATAAAGCGAAGGAGATGACCTACCCAAGAGAAAACTCGGCCGTATATCGCGCGATCCCATCCAATGACAGAACGCCGTACCACGAACAGTGCACGCTGGGATGGGGATTTGAAGGAGCAGATATGGCAGACCTGGAAGCAGCGCGCACGCAGTCTAGATCGAGCGGGTTGCGGGGCTGGAGAAGAAGATAACGGGACTGACAAACAAGTTGTCAGGAAAGAGAGAAGAAGAAAGTTCACGCCCAAATCCAGTCGAACCTGATACCACACGCTAAAGGCTCGTTTGGTTCTTTGAATGCCATCAACTTTTTCTACCATTTAAAACACTGGATGAGTTTGCCACCGGTTTCAGCTCATATGATTTTAACTCAGCTAAACAGTATAGCATCCCTGTCATGGACAAAACTGATCCCAGAATTACGCGTATAGCACCATCAGCTACACTTCACAGGACGCGCGCACCACAGAATCGATCCCATCAGCTCCTTCCTTGTGAATTTTGATCATTGTTAATAAAATATATATTTATTTAAAGTTATTATGCTAGCCAACAAATTGATCCCACCGTCAACTTTAAGTAAAAGTATTTTTATTGGTAAAATTTATTTTTTTAATTTCTCAAAAATATATTCAAATTGATCTTTATCTTTTTTATTAAATTCATTTTTGAATTTCATAAAATTTATTAAACTATTTCAATTTAATAATATAAACTCAGTTCGATATTTAAACGAAAACGAATGAATATTTTGTTTCTGTACAGTACTGTTTTACAAATGTAAATATACCAGTGCTTAATTAAAACCACATTGTACAGTCGTTTGCTTATGGGGACTTTCCCCTAATTCCAGGAGGTGTTTAACGGTGGAAATAGAAATTAAATGAATCTTTTACTCTACTATTACGCCTAGTTTTAATGCTAAAGGGTCCTTACCATTAAAAAGTTCATATTTTTCAACTCAAATGGTAAAGTTTCTGCTTCTTCCTTGATCTTTCGTATATGTATTTTTGAAAAATGCCCCTGCCGTCCGAGCGCCGGGCGGTTAGGTTCAAGTGTAATATTTGAAAAAAAAAATTATTTTTTATTTAATAATTAAGGAAGTGATTTTAACTGTATTATTATATTTTTTATTTTTTTAAAAATTTAAATCTATTAAAAATATGTAAAAAATATATATATTGTCCGGGCGGTTAGGTTCAAGTGTAATATTTGAAAAAAAAATTTATTTTTTTATTTAATAATTAAGGAAGTGATTTTAACTATATTATTGTATTTTTTATTTTTTTAAAAATGTAAATCTATTAAAAAGATGTAAAAGATATATATATATATATATATATATATAGTTGGGCGGCATAGTAGCCCTGCCCATGTTCTTTTGCTTTACCTACCTATGCTTGTGTTTGTAGGTATCTTCAGTCTTCATACTTTCAGTTTAATATCTGGTGGGTGGAACCCTCATGAGGCACACCTCATGACATAGTTCCATTTGCTCCCAAACACCTTGTTGAAAACCTGCTTCTGCAATGAATCCATTAAAGATGATGATGATGATGATGATGATTATAATAATCATACCAAATGAGGATGTAAAACTCTTAAATCGGATGGAGATCCTTGCTATAGCAGCTTGATCACTTAAAGTCCGATTGCTAAAATTACTAGTATTTTCTCAACGAGGCACTTAATCGACCAAGTGCCTCGTTGAGAAGACACATATAACTTCAGCCATGCATGTTATTACGAGTATTGACAGAGCATAGAGGAAGCAGAGACTACTATTGAAAGAAAGAAAGATGAATATATGTGTTTGCAAGAAAGGCAGGTACTTATTCTTGCAAGTACTTACATAAAGACGTACTGACCTGGAGATTTATAGCAAAACCAAAGGATGGAAACAAAAAGAAAATGACAAATGGATGGCATGTACAGGTTAATGCACGCAATCGCACGATTCGCATGCATGGAGGAGAATGGTATAGCTTGGCGTACTGGCATAAAGCATGCGTTATAGACTCTCTTGAGACAAATTTATGGTGCAAATTCAAGTAACTGATCGAATACTTGTAAACATTGGTACTGGTCTACAAACATTGCTAATCTTAAGTGCGTGAAATTTTGGTCTGATTACAACTTCCAAAACAATTTGAAAATGTACTTAATTTGTAGTACAAATTAAAACCCATTCCCAAGATTAGAGTGCTTAAAGATCAAAGCAAACAACAACGTACGTATGCTAGCTAAACATAGATAAATAAAGCTAGCTAGCTAATTATGCAATCAATCTCCATCCCAATTAGTCAAAGAAACCTTAGGCTTCATTTGCATCTAGATGCCAATTACTAGCAAAGTCCATCAGTTCATACAGCTTCGAAAACCATATATGGCATACCATCATGCATTAATTAAAACCCAGATCAGAACTGTTTAGGGTAAGAAAATATCCTCATATTAGTAGTGGTAGCAAGGGGGTGTCTTTAATGAGAAGATTTTAGACAGTAATGGAAACCATAGCAAATTGCATGTGGCGTAGGAGATTATATTATATAGAAATATTTACAAGTATGTAAACGTTCCAGACACTATTAAAGTTGTACATGCTATACAGGGAAAGATGATTATACATTCTATAATTAGAACAAATCAGTTCCTATATCTATGATTCTTTACATTGCCGTATATTGCTCCCTTGATATTAGCCTTGATTCTCTCCTTGATGTCTGTCGTAATTATTCAGAGAAGAAGTCTGTGTGATCTCCAACACCCCCCTTCAAGTTAGGTGTGGTTGGCAACACATGAAACTTGGATCTAAATAGCTGAAATAGGGGACGGGATGGGCTTTTGGTGAATATGTCTGTGATTTGCAAGTGTGATGGCACATGTTTAATGTTTAAAACACCATTGCAAACTAATTCTCAAACAAAGTGAATATTGATATCAATATGTTGAGATTGTTTTTGAGCAACTGGATTTCAACTCATGAAGATTGCACTGGTGTTATCACATAGTAATGTCGGCTGCTCTTTTGTCTGAATTTGCAAATCATGAAGGATGTTCACCATCCATTTAACTTCAGCTGTGGTTAGTCCTAACGCTCGATATTTTGATTTCGTAGAAGATCGAGACACTGTGGATTGCTTTTTAGAAGTCCATGACACTAAATTGTCTCCAATAAAAATTGCATAACCGAATGTTGATCTACTTATATCAAGGCAGCCAGCCCAATTGACATCAAAGTATGCCGAGATATTTAAATTGTTGGATGGGCTAATATGGAGACCGAAATCAACATATCGAAGAATTCTTTTAACGGCTTGAAAGTGTTGATCTCTTGGTACATGCATGAATTGACTCACTGAATTCACTGCATGTGTAATATCTGGCCTTGTAATTGTTAAGTACTGCAATGCACCAACTAAAGATCGATAAGTAGTTGGTGAATTAAATAAAGAACCAGCAGCATTTAAATGAGTGGAGACAACCATTGGTGTTGCAATTGGCTTTGAATCGAGTAAGTCAGCGCGAAGAAGAACATCTCTTGCATACTTCATTTGGCTGAGGAAGATTCTAGTTTCTAAATGAGTAACTTCTAGCCCCAAAAAATAATTTAAGTTGCCAAGGTCCTTCATGGAGAATTTGTGTCATAGTTTTTCAATGAAATTGTCAATGAAGTCTTGTGGCTTCCTGTGATGACAATGTCATCAACGTATAAGAGTAAGTAAATAATACCATTAGCTGATGAATGAACAAATAGGCTAGAATCTGACTTGCTACAAATAGAACCAATGGTAAGTAAGAATTTCCTGAATTAATGAAACCATGCTCTCGAGTCTAAATTGCCTTTTTGAGACGACAAGCATGAGTTGGGTAAGAAGCATCAATATATCCCTGTGGTTGTTCCATATGACCTCTTCTTGTAGAAAACCATGTAAGAATGCATATTTAACATTAAGTTGACATATGATCCAACCGCGAGAGATTGCAATGGATAGAACAACTCTTACTGTTGATGCTCGAACAACTGGGCTGAATGTATCATTAAAATCAAGTCCATAGAGTTAAGTATAGCCTTTAGCAACGAGGCGAGCTTTGAGCCTATCAATAGTTCCATCCGAATGATATTTGGTTCGAAAGACCCATTTTGATCCAACAACATTTGTGGCAAGTGGTCTTTGAACTAGGTCCCATGTTTGATTGAGTTTGAGAGCATGGATTTCTTCATTCATTGCAGCAAGCCATTCTGGAGTTTTGGCAGCACTTTTGAATCCTTTCGGTTCCTTCATTACTAGCAGAGATGATAGTAAAGGAAAATATGGAACTTGACAAACATAATTATAATGTTCTGATTTTGATATACCAGCTTTGCCACGAGTTGTCATAGGATGAGAATTCTAATTTGAAAATTTCGAAATTGGTGGAGGTTGCATAATTGATACATTCTTAGTTGCTGGATTACCTATAGAAGGCAAAGACATTGATGATACTCGAGAACTGTCCAACTCCAAGGCACATGATTTACATAGTCGAGACTCAGTTTCTTGTGGTAATGGTTGGGAACTTGCAGAAGGATTTGTACCAAGCAAGGAAGAATTTGATATGCAGGATCATGAAAGGAAATGAAATCTGATAGGGCTTGAGAGAGTTTCATATTAGAAGACAAAGATGGAAATATTGCCTCATCAAATCGTGCATGCCTGGTTACAAAAACTCGATGTGTTGTAGGATCTAAACACCGAAATCCTTTATAGGAAGAATTGTATCCGAGAAAGATGCAAGGAAGACTTCTTGGCTCAAATTTATGTTTAGCATAGTCGCACAAATATGGAAAGCATAGGCAGCCAAAGGTGCGAAACATAGCATAAGTAGGGGACTTACCATACAGAATTTCAAATGGAGAGACCTCATTCAAGACAGGTGTAGGCAAGCGATTAATGGTGTGCATGGTTGTACTGAAAGCTTCAACCCAAAAATGAAGAGGAACATTAGCATGAAAAAGCATTGTGAGGCCTGTTTCAGTGAGGTGCCTATGTTTACTCTCGGCTGTACCATTTTGAGATGGTGTATAGGGGCAAGAAATTTGATGATGAATGCCACATTTAATTAAGTGAGACTGAAAAATGGTACTTGTGAATTCACCTCCCCCATCACTTTGAATTTTTTTTATTTTTGCCGAGAACTGATTTTCAACCAAAGTTTGAAATCTTATGAAGGTTTGATAAAAATCAATTTTGTGCTTTAATGGATAGAACCAAGTGAAGCGCGAGTGATCATCGATAAAAATTACATAATATCAATATCCTAAGATTGAATTTATAGGTGCTAGACCCCATAAGTCGCAATGTATGAGACCTAAGATAGTGTTTGAGCGACTCTCACTTGCTTGAAATGGGAATTTATGGCTTTTAGCTTTTTGACAACTAACACATAAAGATGGATTTGGCAATATAGAGGTAAGAGACAAAACTCGTTTTATTAAGCATGGAAAGTATTTTTGATGATACATTGCCCAAACGAGCATGTCAAGTATCAAAGGAATTACAAAGATTCTGTTTGGTAATAATGGAAGAAAAAACATGGTTTCCGCTTGCCACCACCTTTAGAGTTTGAAGATTCTGTATGACAAAATCATTGTCAATAAAGGAAACAGAGAAAGGAAAATCATTTGTAAGCTTACTGATAGATAACAGATTTTTGGTTAAATTTGGCACAACAAGAACATCATTTAATGTAAGAGAAGAAGTAGGAGAGCATGAACCCGTGTGTGTAATGGGTAGAGATGATCCATTACCAACAATAACTTTGTCCATTACAGTGTAAGGTTCCACCTTTTCAAGTTGAGACACATTTGAGGTCATATGTGTCGATGCTCCTGTATCAGTATACCAATTAGCAATATCATTACTAATTGTGCAATTTGCAAGTGCTTCAGCAAGATATGCATCATTTTTTGTGTATCTGTTTTTGTAGTCCGTGGCATAGTGCCCTTCTTCACGGCATATTTGGCATCAAGGAGGACGTTTATACTATTGTTTGCCATGATTTTCTCCCTTGAATTGGCTTGCCTTATATTTATGTTGAGAATTATTAGACCTTGCATTTCAGTTTGCAGATGAGACATTAGCAACATAAGCAGAGGCACCTGCATTGTTATCAATGGACTTGGAAAAAAGATCAAAGCTTTCAGCCTTAGGGACAACATCTTTGAAACTCGGAATTGGAGTTAAGGAGAGTTGAGTAGTAGAGAAGGTTGAGAATTCATGGCCTAGACCACGTAAATACTAGTGAACTTTGTCCGTAACTTCAACTGGTCGTCCCATTGCCGATAGTTGATCACAATGAGATTTGAATACTCGAGAGTATTCTGAAACACTGCGAGAGCCACGTTTCATGAGATGTAGTTCATCCTTGATTTGAAGCTGAAGAACCTTGGACTTGTGGCTGAAAGCAGTTTGAAGGGCGGTCCAGACATCTTTTGATGTCATGAGTCCAATGACTACAGATAATGCTTCCTCCGTGAGAGAGGAAAGAAGAAGGCTCATGACAAGTTGGTCATTTTGCTTCCAAAGATTATAGGCTGTGGGGTCAGTGGTAGCGGAGGGCATTGAGGTTGAACCATCAACATAACCATATAATTTTTTACATTGCAGTAGAGGTACAACTTGGCTACGCCAGAGGAGAAAATTTGTTGATGATAATTTTATTGTTACCATGTGAACCATGGTGTTCAAGGAAAGGGTAGAAGAAGAGTTGTCTCAGGCCATAGGATCGATTGGAGGTTAATCCTATAGAGCTCTTGATATCATGAGAAGATTTTAGACAGTAATGGAAACCACAGCAAATTGCATATGGCATAGGAGATTCTATATAGAAATCTTTACAAGTATGTAAACATTCCAGACACTATTAAATTTGTACATGCTATACAAGGAAAGATGATTATACATTATATAATTAGAACAAATCAGTTCCTACATCTATGATTCTTTACATTGCCGTATATCGCTCCCTTGATATCAGCCTTGATTCTCTCCTTGATGTTTGTCGTAATTATCTCTAGAGAAGAAGTCTGTGTGATTTCCAACATTTAAAACCTAGCCAGGTGTAACAGCCCGCTAGAAATTCAATTAAGGAATTTCTATTGACTTTAGGAACCTCGTGAAAACTCTGTAAGTTTACACGAATCGACTAATCGCATAAATTTTAGCCTGTCAACAGAGTTAGTGTTATCACTCACTATGGTGCTAGAAATGCGATTTTAATTATTTGAGATAGTTAAAAGTGTCAGAATACATTATAGTCTACATCACTAGGCTTAATTAAATATTTAGAATTTTTCAGTACTAAGTTTATTACGTTTATTTTTGGAGTGAATAGTAACCTCGGTAAATGTACTGAGCGCAGTGTTTTCAAAATCATAGTGTGAAATGTCCAAATTAGGATAGCGATATTTTATTTGGACACTTGGCAAGATCTTAACCACATATAATGAATAGTATTAGATACTTGGCACAAAGAGAAACCATTAGATGGAATTGTGAAGGAAATCAAGGTGTGAGATCATGACACCTAAGCAAAATACACATTTGGAAAATATCTTAAGAATAGAGATTTAAAATACACATAGAAAGATTTTAGCCACCTTACTCTTCCAAGTCTACTCCACATTTGGAAAATATATTGAACTGATTTTTATAGATATTATTGGATAGAATATTTTGAGATAATATTTTATAGATATTTTAGGTAGGAGAAAACCACACTCAACTCTCAACTCCAGCCTTATCATCTCCCTTATCTCTTCCATAAGCATCTTCAGCCATCACCCACGAACTTATCTTCATTTACACGTTTCTTTAAAAGAATATCAAACATTCTCTCTCGGACAGCTTTTAGGAGTTCTTTTGCATGCCCATTTCGAAGCTGTTTTCCTCGTGATCGCGCTTGAGGTTTTATAAGAAACGCGGAGATCGAGGTAAGTTAGCTTTTAACTTACTAGCAGTCTACTGTGTATGTGTGCTAAGTAAAAGAACTATAGTGTATGTATGTGTGTTATCATATATGTCATGCCACGCCAAGTTATCACGTAATTGTTTATTATACAGAATTTATTCTGTCATCAATTTTTATCTGTTACATAATATATTCTGTTATGTATTACTGTACATTACAAGTACGTCATGCTAAGTATGCCATCTATTACATGTATGTCAAGTCATGTAATATTTACTGTTGCAAGTATGTCATGTTAAATATGTTGTCTATTATATGTTATGCCATGTTACGAAATGTTTCTATCTCAAGTTGGTCATGTATTTCAAGTTATGTTCAAGTCACGTTTCATCTTGAGTACATTATGTTTGTGTAGAATACATGGGACCACAACAACTGTGGAGTATGTATTTTACTACAATTGTGATGCGTAGAATACATGGGGCCACAACAACTGTGGAGTATGTATTTACACGTAGAATACATGGGGCCACAACAACTGTGGAGTATGTATTTTTCATGTTAAGTCAAGTTCGTGTAGAATACATGGGGCCACAACAACTGTGGAGTATGTATTTACACGTAGAATACATGGGGCCACAACAACTGTGGAGTATATATTTTTCATGTTAAGTCAAGTTTGTGTAGAATACATGGGGTCACAACAACTGTGGAGTATGTATTTACACGTAGAATACATGGGGCCACAACAACTGTGGAGTATGTATTTTTCATGTTAAGTCAAGTTTGTGTAGAATACATGGGGCCACAACAACTGTGGAGTATGTATTTACACGTAGAATACATGGGGCCACAACAACTGTGGAGTATGTATTTTTCATGTTAAGTCAAGTTTGTGTAGAATACATGGGGCCACAACAACTGTGGAGTATGTATTTACACGTAGAATACATGGGACCACAACAACTGTGGAGTATGTATTTTTCATGTTAAGTCAAGTTTGTGTAGAATACATGGGGCCACAACAACTGTGGAGTATGTATTTTTCATGTTAATTCAAGTTTCAGAGCAAGTTCATGCTAAGTCAAATTTCAGATCAAGTTCATGTCAAGTCAAGTTCAGTTCATGATTCAATTTAAGCTATGTCAATTATGCTATGTTGTACGCTAAGTTATGCTTTAATTACTTATGAATTTGATTATGCATTTATACTTTTACTGTCATACATGTATCATTAGTCTGTATGGAAGGTTTTTGTTAACTTGCTGAGATTTGTAATCAAATCTCACTTTGGTAGTCTCAACTACCATTCCTCCCGAATGGTAGATTTTGTTACAGGACCTGAAGGAGAATCAGGAGCTGATCAACTAGACACAGTTGACTAAGTGACGGTGCGACATAAATGTTGATATAGTAATTAACGTAAATTACTACTTGTACGATTGAGTTGCATCTCTACTACTTTTTGGATCATAACCATTTTGGACTAGTGTTGTGATCTTAGTTGTTCAATGGATTTTTATGTATGAAGTATGTTTTAAGCATTTGGGATATTTTCAATTTGGTGCATAGTATTGCTAAAGAAAAAATTTATCCGCTGCGAATATTGCATATTGTTAGATGCATGTTAGGAATATTGCATCTTATATGTCATGAACGGGGGCAGGTAACCTTGTGTTGCATGTCTCGACGCTTCAAATGTCCGTCCGATCCCAAACGGAATTTGGGGGCGCCACACCAGGAGTATAAGATCAGCAGTTATCAATTTTGATCTCTCTCTCTCTCTCTCTCTCTCTCTCTCTCTCTCTCTCTCTCTCTCTCTCTCTCTATTGGGTTTGAGTCATTCGAAAGTTCAGAACTGCCTTTGAAATCTTTCAAATTTTGGATCCATTTTTTGATTTTGTAAGTACTCCTTCAACTTTGATCAGTTACTTAAAATTACACCATAAGCGTACTTGTCAGCTTAGAGAATCCTTAACACTCAACACCAACGTACGTGTACGCTCTGCATGCATCCATTTGTCACTTACACTATACATAGAGACATTTGATATTCTCTTTGTTAATTTTTCGAACTTACAATGTGTGACAGATAAGAGTTTGAAAAAGTAAAATATATTTTATTATAAAATTACAATCCAAAACAAAACAAAGATAATGCATTGGCAAGAATGTTAGATCGATCATAAGGAGATTATGAGATGAACGTCGTCTTTTCCTCGATCAGCAAGCCAGGGGGCTTTTGCCTTCTGCATGCACAAAGGACAAAGGTAAACGAGTTAATATTGGTCTGGTCCAAAATAGGATTTAAGGCCCATCATCTGTAAAAGATAACTACTTAAAAGGAGTCGTATAGTCTAATACAAGTTCAAGCTACCTTGATTATTAGGAAAGTATAAACCCTCAGCTTATCAATATGAATGATGTGGCGTTTAGATAATTTCAATACATCAAGAATAAGCCTTCTAATGACTAAGTATTGTAAAAAGTTGATCTATTATAATATTCATCCAATGTTATTTAGAGGCAACAAGCAACTTTCAAATTATCTGATTAAGCATTCTTGGGTTATGATCTCACTTATTATTGACTTAAGCATCGAAAGTGTCACATACGTAACGCTTTACAAGTAACGCTTTACAAGTCAACGATCACAACCGGTAGTAGGATACGTTCTTTACATGGATTTACCAAAATTAGTGTCATGTTGGTTACATTCCATTCCGGGTAGCATTGTTTCCTCTTAATTATTTCTGTCCTCATAATATGTTAAATAAATTAAACAGAGTCACCATATTCCACAAGAATCGAGCAGCATGAAATAATTAATAATTACAAAAATAAATTGGAAAATTGCTTTCTTTTTCTAATGTACATGAATTGCTCACAAGGGGATCCACGGAAATCATAAGTGGATCGTGGATAGCCTTTTCACAAATAGATTGAAATTGTCGTCACGATCAAGCATGCTGATCCTCACATACTTGGGACTAACCCCAAATTCCTTCCCCCCTCGAGTTAATATCTTGTGGCCTTGTAAGAAGCTTTCGCAGTCCTCTATATCAACCTCACATTTCATCCAAGCAAAAGCTGCGAAGTATATTGAAGAATATGAGTACAACTCGATGACATCAACCTTACTAGAGTAATTTATGATTAAGCATCCATCTAGGATCACTTGGTGGATTGAGTTTTATTACCAGGTTGAGGCTCTGACACCCGATTCAAAAAAGTGCAGAAAGCAGGAGGAAATTCAGGTAGACTAAAACTTCCGCTGTGCTCAACCGCCTTTCTCAACAGCTTCCACCTCTCTGCCAAAAGCAGATAGCTGAACTCGAAGAATGATTCCTCTTCTTCCAAGTTGCCAGCAGCATGCTCAGAACTATCAGAAACAGCTTTGAGAACCTTGGCTGCCCGGAGCTGTGAATCCTTTGATACGCCTATTGTGTTGAGCTCAATGAATGTGGTCATTCTTCTCGCAACCTCTTGGTCCTTAACAAGAGCCCAACTGGAAAATGTAGAAATCATAAGTTTAGAAATAGAACCATTTGAACACAGTTTCATACTACCATCACCCCCTTGGGGAATTTGTAAGAAACAGCTTGCAACATGGTTAGGAATAGTCTGAGAAGTGTTTGACTTGAATGTCAGATAATAGAACTAGAAGAAATCATACATCGGATAACAGGATTATTATCTTCGTCTAATTGGCTTACCCAATTCGCATCCCTGCATGGCCGGTGCTCTTTGAGACAGTGAATAGCATTATCTCATGGTCCACGGGGGAAGATATTGGAGTATATTGTGGCCAGTAGTAGGCAAGGTCATGAACCAATATCCCGTCACTTTTGTTGACCACGGATCTCCTCACATTGCCATCGGGGTTGTTGGGGGAAGTGACAAGTTCGATATAAGGCCCCTCCTTATTGAAGCTCTGTGCATCTCCCACCCATTTGTATAGGCCTGACTTGAGGCAATCCGTCATAGATGGGTAGGACTGCAAGGAACTCCCAAGTTAACCATAAACTAATTCTTAGGTTTAGAAGGAAGAAAAGAAAAAATGAACATATTATTTTTCTCATCATCTGCACAAATGAAGATTTTTCACCAATGCATAATACCAAGAAATAAAGCTGGTATCTTTAGGAAAATACAGAAAGTCCTCTTCTTTAGTATTCTATAGTCCAGAAGAGGCTATTATTACAAATGTTTAGTGGCTCCAGGTCACTAAATTCAAATCGATTGAATCCAAGAGACAGAAGAAAGAAGATGGTACACAAGAATATATCTGTGTCTAATGTTATCTAATTAAGATTATTGTTTACACTTTACTCCAAAATGGTCCGGAATACAAGGTAGTCTAATTAACATTATTGTTTATACCTTACTCCAAAATCTGCCAGCATCTTGCTTCTTATTGGGCTAACATAAATGAAAAAGATATGGACTTGATTTGTCCATTATGTAGTTCCATGTATGTGGATAGGACACCAGAATAATCAAACAAAGTGATACCGATGCAATGTTCCCTATTCAGTTATCCATATCAAACATGTTACTTTAAGTAGATAGCAGACAGTGCACATGACAGAACACACCAAACCCTATAGATGGGACTTTTTGTTTGTTTGGGTAAGACCCTATAGATGGATTTATACGCAATAGAGTTTATATACTTTCCATTAATTGATGAGGGGTAATTTGAGGTTAAAGTACAACTAAGGAATTCTTTCTTTTGATATTTTTTTAAAGTACAATTAGTATTTGAACAACTAATTCAAAGATGGATTTCAACAAGGTTCATCCTATCCAGTTTGGCACATGCACATATGCAGTCTCCATGTGCATTTGTAAGGGCTTATTGGAATTGGGTCCTGTGTGATCATGCGATGGTGCAAGGATGAGGGAACAGAAGGTAGACAAGCATAAATGAAGTGGTACAACACATAGTGCAGAAAATAATTGAGATGCCAAAGTCTAATATTAAATTAAAGTGGTGAAAATTGTGGTAGTGCAAGAGAAAAAAAATGGCATGCTACGACCAATATTTCAGGCAATATGTTGGACAAGGTCAACCATATTATTATATTATTCCATTACTGCAAAGAAGTTCCAAAAAAGGAATATAATCATGCGCACTTGTAAAGAGATCACATAAAAAAATATAGGAATAAACCTTCCCTTCTGTTTGCTAATTGGATTCTTTAACAAGCATAATGACATATTACTATTGAATTAACAATACAACACTCACCGAGTAGTATGGAGCTTGAGACACCACGCTAATTGGTTCAGATGCATTGTGGGGAGAGAGAGCAAACAGAGCAGCCAAATATAGCTGAGATGAACCTGTACCAACGACAATGTGACGACCTTCAGTCACAGCATTTCCCACCACTCTGTGCACCCGGACCACCTCTTTGGCAAACTCAGGCTCCAAAAACCAGCAAATGTTGGTCACATCAGAGAAGTAGCTTATATATTGCCACCCTGGGATCACAACTGTGGCTCTGTCTCCCATTTGTCGCCAGTATCTTTCGAACATGATCGGGTCACCCCTATTGAAGAGAAACAAGCATTATAAAATTAAAATAGCATCTTTCTTAAGTACAGTGTTGGTCATCATATTCATCATACTACTGTCCTCACTGGGTAATAGTTTATTTATCATGTTGCATATAAGAAAATGAATGATATTTGATACAGCACAAGTTTTCAAATAGCTAACAAATTAAGTATGCATCAAAATAGAAAACAAATGAAGTCAGCTGCACAACAAAAATATTATATAGCGTTTGTTAGCAAGGAAAAAGTAGAAGGCATCTTAAAACTTGTAGAAACGGTCATTAACAGGAGAAAAGAAGTCAGAAAATGTTAAAAAGTGGCAACTGCAAGAAGTGGGGGGTAGAGGTATAGTGTCTCAGAGATTTCTACATTTGCATGGGGTAGGTAGGAATGGGGAAGGCAGCATAGTATTAGTGGGTCTCTATAAATCAGCACTCAGCAGATCGATGATTAGAAAGTACTCATATCAACATGGGTTGGATGAATATGCTGCTATATATGTGCCAACAGGTTAAAACCAAGAGATATAGGTTATATCTACAGAAAACACCACAAAGGGTTAAATCCAGGGATTTTTTTCCCCATATAGGACTAAAAGAAAATCGTGGGCGGCTTAAAAGTTCTTTAGATCTCAGACAGCCACGGGGCACTTTAGTTCCATATGAATGCTGTGTGCACAAAGCCAGATGGCTCCCACAAGCATGCATTGCAGTCTGCATCTACTTCCAAGGTCACGATAGTGCCTTTGACATGCACCTTGCGGGTCTCCGACATCCTATTAAAATGTTAATTTTGTGCAATTGAAGGTCCACAACTTAGGTACATATAATGACGTGTCGGTCAAATGTCAGTGAGCACTAAACCTATGGTGCAACTGATGATCTAGCAATAGCAACTGCACCTGCACCAGCACCAGCAACCCCTTAGACTTTGGAGCAGAGAAATGACAAAAACAGAGTCATTGAGTTGCAAAGGGGCCTCCCCACACCCTCACCATCCACCATGGAAAAATCCCAACCGACAAAAGACCTGTCCTTGTCTACAATCTATCTACGCTGGCAAATTCCACAGCCCTTTAAGAAATTGATAAATTCATAACTCTATATATTTGTACTTACACAACCACATTTTAAATGAAATAAGATTTCATAAAATAATTATAGTTTATCGTCATTAGCCTAGTCTCATAGTACTTACTACTTACTCCTGGACAACGTCCAGAGAGGTAGCAGAAGGACCATATAGATTAAAGATGTCTAGAAAAAAAATAAAAGAAAATACCAATTACCCCCATTAATATTTGAGGGATATCACTGGCATCATTCCAGATTTCTGACATATCAATCAAGGACCCCTTAGATTTGAGATTCCATAATTGCTTACCTAATACTTCCCCATCTCAAAAGCTGGGCAATTCTGGCTGTCGAAATAACAACAATGCCCATGGCCTTTTTTTTTATTTTCTTGTCGAAAAAAAATTCAATCTTTTTTATTTTCTTTCTTCTCAAGACTCGGGGAAGAAAAAGATAGTTTCAAGGACCCGAAAAGAAAAATGAAACTTCAGGGGAAAAATATATATATTTATATATATATATATATATATATATTCATGCACTTACCGAGCGAGATTGATAATCGAGTCCCCACCAGGTTGAGCGTCAATTGGAGTAGTGGTTGCCGAGGTCGAGGAAGATGACAATGATAGACGCGTCCTCTGGGAAAGATGGCCATTCGGAGCTTCGAAACAGAGCCAGTTAAGGCCATGTTCCCTCTCGTACATGGTCCTCAAGATCAAGCTGACATTCATAGCCAGAGAAAGCAGGAACAAGTGCCTCATTGAGAAAACACTAGTGATTTTTATAGCCATGGAATTAGAAGAAACAGGGTATTGAAAGAAAATCCGTCTAGGAAAACAGAGTACTGGGCATCCACCGCTACGAGAGCTTGTTCTGAATAAATGCAAGGCTGAAGGACAAAAATAGGAGTGACAAATGGATGGTGGAGGAGTTAATGCATGCAGAAAAGGTTGGTGGTGAGCGTTACAGATTCTCTGAGTCTGACCCAAGTAAGTTCAAGAAACTGAAATTAGAAGCAATATTTAGAAAACTGTGAAACAAAGACTTTTTGGAAGAACTAGAAGACAGACTGTTTTGGGACTTTTGGAAGGACTCGGAAAGGAATGGCCAATCTCTCATATGGCTTCAAGAGCCCTTGTGCATGGAATTTTCACGGGTCTAATTGTGAATTTTGATCTACCCCGTAAAGATCTCCATACCTTCAAGTATTTTCAATGGTTGCCAAAAGAAAATCGCGCGAAAAGATCTCCATACCTTCAAGTATTTTCAATGGTAGCCAAAAATAAAGAAAATCGCGGGAATCCCCGACATGCTGACAGAAAGCCTATTGCCACCATAATATTTTTAAAGCTTTCTCACGTGGTTCAGAGAAAATTCACAAAATGATAGAGAAAAACAAAGAAAAAAGCTTTAATCCCAAATCTTCATACATTGGCATTTTTTTTTTTATAGCAAAAATACCCAGAACAGACAAGTTGTGGAGAAGTTGAACTGCGCCGAGAGGTTCTGGAGCACCTCTTGGAATACTCTCCGACAGAAGATTTTATCAGGAACCAAGAAATCCCACTACGATTTTCCGAGAAAATTGCAGCTTTCCAATGGTAGATGACTAGACCTGGAAACACTACCCTCCCCACTGAGGCGAAGATTCACTGTTCCATTTTAAAGTTTGAGAAAACAGGTACTATATATATCTACCGTCATGGGCGTGCGAGAAAAAGGTAGAGCAGGACTTTAAAAAAAATAAAAAATAAAAACCCGCTCTCATCCTCTGACACTACTTCTCAGTATGCTTTTCTTTTCTTTTCTTTTCTTTTTCTCTCTTCCTCCTTTTATCTTTCCTTTCTTTTCTCTCTAAACATTTTCTGTTTTTTTGGCTAAAATTTTCTTTCCGATCTCTTAGATAATAAGATCTTTATCGTTTTTGAGCCGTGAACATATTGGAGTTTTTGATTTGGACTGGGAACCAAAACAGAAAGAGATGGTGTCATAGTAATAATCACAAACTGGTGAGAGAGACTCGTTTTCTGGTAAACTGCCTTGGAGCGGTGCAACCTGCTCCAAGTCGTAAAAGACATAGTAATAATCATAAAATACACGTTTTTTCTCTTGTTATTTAGGGGAAACCAGCTTCACTCTGCCACGTTATTAATATAGTAAAACATTATATGAGGACCGCCCATTCAGAATTTATTTTAAAAAAATTTTTGTTACCTATAAATAAATTACTTATTCATTTATATTTAAAATTTAAATTAATATTATTTTTAATATAATTTATTTTTTAATTAATCACATTAAATTGATACACAAATTTTTTCTCCCTTAAAAATTCCTTAACATATTTTCACTCAACATTTCACCCAGCCACACGCCCCCACTCCATCCAACGCTGCTGCCACCAGATGGAAGTTCGATCGCCCTTGCTATTATCCATTTCAGCCCAACATCAAATGTACCGATCAAAAGATTTTCTCAAAAAGTAAGGTTAAATACAGATTATTCAAACTCTACATACTCCCTTTAAAAAAAATATAGAGTTCAACATTAAAAAAAAAAAAATCATGTAAATTTTAGATTTATCTACATTTTTTCAAAATGAGTAGATGGAACTTGCACATAATCTTAGAACTGCAAACGTCAATTATCTTATAGAAATTAAAAATAGATTGAAAAATTATAAAAGCATAACTATAAATTACTTTTCATATAGATCATCAATTTTAAATAATTTTTCTTATATTTTTACTTTGTTAAGAAACTCAATATTGTATAATAAAAAACTTTAAAATCTATATTAATAAGTTTATTATTTCTCCTAATTTTAATTTTAATTTTAATTTTAGAAAAGACATATCCTTAAAAGTAGATAATATATAGAAATTAAAAAAAAAATTGGGACTGTAAAAAAATTGGAAAGAGACATTTCTGAATATATTGAAATTTTCAAAAAACAAAAAAAAAAAAATTAGAGAGCATATGGAGATTATAATTTTTTTTTTAGGTCATTTTCTATATTTGTATAATTATGCATAAAATCTAAGAGTTATTATATAATTTCAAAAATTTTGGTGCAACATGCCTCCACTAGTGTCTAACATATATGAAAGTCTATGTATTGAATGTATCAAGCAATGTTATTTGAAGGTTTTCACACGGCACATTATTCAAGTGATATAATTTAGTTTATATAATTTAAATTTTAAAATTTATTATCTAAATTATATCATGTAAATGATATGTAACGTAAAGCCCTTCAAACAGAATTATTCGTCAATAAATATACTTACACATATATTTTATCTCATGATTAATAACATATATCACTTAATAAACTAATACTCCTTCATTGGAAAAAAAAATATAGTGATCATTATTAAAATTGACATTTTAACTCTTTTGTACATGTTGAGATATACATGATATGTTGTAAAATTGGTCAAGTGGTGGATTACATGAAGGCAACACCAAGATTTTTTTTTGGTTCTAGTCAAAAATTTCTTTTTCTAGGCATCGAGAATTTGGGGATTTCCACCTCCAATATCACGTGAGCCAAAAGGCCATTGACTTTTTTAGTGTTTTTTTATTCAAGTCATGCACACAACATAATTCACTAATTGGGTAGGTTGAGGCATTAACAAGAAGTGGTGGCCTCAATTAGGAAAAAGTTTTTGGCAAAATGGGCAAACCTATTAATGTATCAATATAGAGCCATGTTACACCCACCGAGAAGGGCTCTTGTGATAGAGTCGTGCTACACCCACCGAGAATGACTCTCACAAGATTATTTGGTCTTTTTTTATTTTATTATTTATTTGTTTCATATCCTTAAATATTTAAAAAAAAATCACAATATTATTAAAAATTAATTCTTTAATCGTTAAATAAAAAGGTTTTGTATTGAAACCCATTCTCAAAATGGATCCTTGGTGGGTTTAGCTTTTCTTATTAATATAACATAATTTACCAAAATGATTAGCATAATCGTTTGTATCAATGGTCAACCCAAATGGAGTGAGGTTGACAAACTTAATGTAATCATGACAAATTGTTGTTTATCCCTTTATTTTCTCACCACATGTATGCACTTGGATCTCAACTTTTTTTTAAATAGAGGAGAAATGGTGTGTGCTTCATGTGAAAAGAAAATCAAAACATTTCGTTTTCATCTAAGCAAAAAGAGTAGAACATTGGTGATGATGGATTTTAGCTAGAGTTTTGTCATTTTTCAATAAATATACAGAGGGAGTATGAGTCTGATTTTTTATTTGAAAAATCAGATCATATACTATCAGTTCATCAGACTCTTAACAAGATGTTTATTTAGAAACCAAACAAAGAATAAAGTTGAGAGGGATGATACGTATAATTCCTTAAGCATAAATAGTGTGGACCTCCAGCTGATTTAGGGTCCACAAAATCAGCACTCGGACAAAGCAAATTTGTTAAGAATTAAAACCCCAGGGACCATGGAAGTGTGTGTTTTTGAGAGCTCAGTTATGGTTATCTCGAGAGGATTTAGGACTTTGGTTTTGAGCTTTTGAGGGCTCATGAGCATGCTTGCCTTCAAGGCAGCTGGTCTTTTTCTGCCTCTTGATTGAAGTGGTCCTTTTTATATGAGAAGAAAGAAAGGGTCTCTGTTTCACGAGGGTGCACTGCGACACACACATTAAGGAGATGGTCCTTGTCACGTTGCAACATATACCCAATTACGTTGAAGTGGGCCTTTTGTCAGATGATAAGGCGAGAGCATAATGGGGTTGCAAAACGTCAGTTTTGACTAAACCACTTTAGAATAAAAGGATGATGCTACATCCGGTGAGAGTGGTCACCTAATATAAATATATATTAAAATTAAAAAAATATAAATTTATTAAAAGAATATTTCTTTAACCATTAAAGAAAATATCAATTCAGCGACTTTCTTCGGTGGATGCTCTCGGTGGACAGAGCATTTTCCTTTAAAAAATCCTTGCAATCTAATTACAATGAGATTGTTGTTTTTTTTTTCTTTTAAAAATATAAAGAAGTTGACAGTATTACGGAAGAATAATATCCCGACTAATCTCGAAGGTTCACCCCTAGGAATTTGGCTCAATTTTCTTAAGAGTTTCATACATTTATATCTTAATTATTATAATATCTTACAATGAAATAGATAGATGATGAACGGAATTTTCAATTATCATTCTATAATAACTAAAAGTTGTTCAAACAGCCTAGGATTCATTCTAGTCAAGCCCCTACTGTAAAAGAGGTAACATGTGAAGAAGAGTGATGACTCGTGGGTGCTTGAATCCCGAGGGTCCCTCTAAAATCAATGCACAAAAACGACACCTGTCCAAGCCCATCAAATCAATACATAGCCCCAAAAAGCAAACAACAGATCCATTAAAGTTACCAGCAAGATTCACGGCACTCTTCAGATTCATGAATTTGATATGGGCTTTCATATCATAATATACAACATATCCTTGGAAGGAAACACCGATTTTCCATAGGTCTTCTGCAAGATTTACAGGTGTCTATGCATGTAGGACAAATCATCCTGGTATCCCTTTCCTACATAAGCACAGTTTGTGAAATAGATATCATATATATGCAGTTGATTAGCAGCTTTCATGACAAATGATCCTTGTTGACCGTAAAGGGTTTCGTATGGGGCGCTGATGAAGACAAGACACCATTCCAATTGACAAGAGAACTTTCGGCCTCCAAAAGTAGTTCACTTTTGTCGACAAACAGAAGTTTAAACGCTCAGAAACTTTGAAGCCACCCTGATCGAACCCATGAGGAACTGAAAAGTAAGCACCTACATTCACCAACATAAATATATACGATAATACGAATACATTTTAATTTACGTAGTAACCAAAAAGGAAGTGGGTGTGAAAGACCTTTCAATGAAACGATGTATTGATACGGAGGATATGGTTAATGGTTCCACATCATCTGCAGAAATAAATCCAACCAAACATTGTAGGCAACAACATACATAATCTGCCAAACCCACCGCTCTGTCCCCCTCGCTACTTCTCGATTATTCATTAGCATATCAAACATACATCATCTGTCAAACCTACCACTCTGTCCCCCTCCCTGCTTCTCGATTATTCATTAGCATATCAAGCACCACGTTAAGTTCCACTGATTGCCCAATGTCTGTCAATTTCCTTACTGTTGTTCTCACCAATCCAGTCCCTACCGAATCCCATTGCTACAACCTTTGACGACATTATCTCCGGTTGGTATTCTGTCTCCCGTCACACCGGATCGAACCTGTTCCTCGCTCATCCAAACTAGAGGCCACTTGTAGTGCATGCGGTAATATTTCCACAGTTAGCAATAGTGCATGCTTGACCTGAGCATTAACGCAGTCTGGGTCACAAGGCCTGCCTGGGCGACCAAGGCGCCACAGCTTGGCCCGCGATGTTACAGGTGGAGACAAAAACAGTGAACAGTATGCACTGAAAGATATCGAATGCACCGTTGCACCGTTTGCTTTTTTGTATTGTTAGGCACCTCCCCAAGCATCATGCAGCAAATTGCTGCAACGTAGTGATCTGCTCTCCTATAAATAGGAGAGCTTAAGTGTGAGGAGAGTGTGTGCAGTTGAGAGAAAACAGAGTGTGTGCTGCGTGTGTGTACAGACAGAGTGTGTGGAGAGTGCAGCAGAGAAGTGCATCAAAGTGGGTGAGAGAGAGATTTCTGTAAAAATTATTCCATAGTGAAATTACAGCAGCTGTGGATGTAGGCAATTGCCGAACCACGTTAAATTTCGTCCCTCCTTTATTTAGAATCGTCTCTGTGTTAGAACAGCTCCCAACAACTGGTATCAGAGCACTGGTTCGTGCTGTCTGAAAATTTAAGTTGTTCAAAATCAATTTTTGACAACTCCACGGTGTTCCTCGTGTCGAGACGAATCCGTTGCCGCAAACGGAATCGAAAACGAAGTTCGGACGAGCCTACACGCGCCCCTAGAAGATCGGCGCGTGCATCTGCTGCAACCCACGCTCCCCCACGCACGCCGGAGGTTGAAGACACGTGAAGTACACGTGCCCTCACGCGCTCCAGAGGTTGAAGACGCGTGAAGGACACGCGCCCATGCGCCCCCACGCGCCCTACAGAGGTTCGACGCGTGTTGCACACGCGCCTCACTCTCCCCCACGCGCCACAGTACTGTAGCGCGTGTATTACACGCGCCCATGCATTTGCCCACGCGCACTGTGCAGCGCGTGTATCTCACGCGCCAGACAGATCAGAACCGTCCGTTTTTCAGATATGTTTTTGGCTAGATCTAAGCCATTCGGAGTCCGATTTCGACGATCAAATAGTGCTTTCCAATTATTTGGATCATTCCAGACTCATCCGTACGATCAAAATTTTGAGATTCGGCATCAGTACATTGGATCTGAACCATCCACGTGTTGCAGATCATTTTGGGCTAGATCACGCCAGTTGGAGTTCCATCGCGACGATCAAATAGTGCTAACAAACTATTTGGATCATTCCGGACTCGTTTCCAGCTAATTCGAGTGTTTCGGACGCAACGGTGATCTTTGTTTGTTTGAATTTGAACTCATTTGTAAAATTATGGCTGGAGAAGAAGCTAAAGGTGTTGGTATCGAGAAATTTGACGGTACAGACTTTGCCTACTGGAGAATGCAGATAGAGAATTATCTCTATGGGAAGAAACTACATCTTCTACTCCTAGGAAGAAAGCCAGATGACATGAGCAATGAAGATTGGAGTTTCCTTGATAGACAAGTGTTGGGAGTCATTCGACTAACATTGTCAAGATCAGTTGCACACAATGTGGGAAAGGAAAAGACCACAGCGGATTTGATGAAAGCTCTATCGGACATGTACGAGCAGCTATCAGCCAATAACAAAGTGCATTTGATGTACAAGCTATTCTACTTGAGAATGGCAGAAGGAACTCCAGTTATTCAGCATCTGAATGAGTTCAACACCATCATCAATCAATTAGCTTCAGTGGGGATTGAATTTGATGATGAAATACGTGCACTGATTGCTCTAGCTCAATTGCCAAAAAGCTGGGAGGCCATGAGAACAGCTGTTAGCAATTCTTATGGCAAAAAAAAGATGAAGTATCAAGATATCCGGGACCATATTCTTAGCGAGGAAGTTCGCAGAAGAGATACAGGAGAAGCATCAACTTCCAGTTCTGCCTTAAACCTCAAGACGAGAGGTAGAGGAGCTAGTAGAAGTTCAAATCGGGGCAGATCGAAATCCCGAAGAGGCAGAAGTAAATCTAGGTCCGGAAAACAAGTACAGTGCTGGAATTGTGGCAAAATTGGCCACTTCAAAAATAATTGCAAGGAAGCAAAGAAGAAGAATGAGCATGACTCTGTTAATGCCACAACAGAAGATCTCCAAGATGCCTTACTCCTTTCAGTCGACAACCAAATTGAATCTTGGGTGTTAGATTCAGGAGCCTCGTTCCACACTACAGCACATAGAGAAATCATGCAGAATTATGTCACTGGTAATTTTGGGAAGGTGTACTTAGCAGATGGTGAAACGCTGGAAATCAAAGGCATGGGAGATGTACCTATCAATTTGCCCAATGGAAGTGCATGGTTGCTACAGAAGGTGCGACATGTTCCTAAACTCATGAGGAACCTGATTTCTGTAGGACAACTTGATGCTGATGGGCATTCGGTACTATTTACCGGTGGCACGTGGAAGATAACAAAAGGAGCTATGGTAGTAGCTCGAGGCACAAAAACAGGTACTCTATACATGACTTCAAGTATTAGAGATACTATTGCAATTGCTGATGCAAATGCCAACCTATGGCATCAAAGGCTTGGTCATATGAGTGAGAAAGGAATGAAAGTACTATTATCCAAGGGGAAGTTACCAAAGTTGGAATCAACTGATTTTGACATGTGTGAAGGTTGCATTTTTGGGAAGCAGAAAAGGTTAGTTTCCTGAAAAATGGTAGAACTCCAAAATCTACAAAGTTGGAGTTGGTACGCACAGATTTGTGGGGGCCATCCCCAGTCGCTTCTCTTGGAGGATTGCGGTACTATGTTTCATTTATTGATGACTCAAGCAGGAAAGTATGGGTTTATTTTTTGAAAAATAAATCTGACACATTTGATACTTTCAAGAAGTGGAAAGTCATGGTTGAAAATGAAACAGGCTTGAAGTTAAAATGTCTGAGGTCAGACAATGGAGGAGAGTACATCGACGGAGGGTTCAAAGAATTCTATGCTACAAAAGGGATTAGATTTCAGAAGACTATTCCCGGGACACCGCAGCAGAGTGGCGTAGCTGAACGCATGAATAGAACTCTCAATGAACGTGCCAGAAGCATGAGGCTAAATTCAGGATTGCCTGAATGTTTTTGGGCTGATGCAATTAACACTGCAGCCTATTTGATTAATCGGGGACCTTCAGTTCCCTTAAAGTTCGATTTACCAGAGAAAGTCTGGAGCGGAAAGAAGGTAAATATTTCCCATTTGGAATTTTTTGGTTGTTTATCATATGTTCACATAGATTCTACTGATCGTAACAAGTTAGAAGCCAAATCTAGAAAATGTTTTTTCATCGGTTATGGTGATGAAGAATTTGGCTATCGATTTTGGGATGATAAAAATCGCAAAATCATCAGAAGTAGAAATGTGATATTTAATGAGCAGATTCTGTACAAAGCTAAGTCACAAGCTGAATCTGAGGAACAGCCAAAGAAACCTGAGGTTGTTGATTTTGATGTTACTCGAGTCAACACTGATCAGAACGAGGATCAAGAAAATGATGATACACAGATCGAACAACGTACACCACTCATGTTATTCGAAGATCTTCAAGAACAATTAAGCCACCACAGCAGTTCTCACCATCTCTATACTACATCTTGCTAATAGATAGTGGTGAACCGGAAAGTTATGATGAAGCTCTACGAATTGAAGATTCGATCAAGTGGGAGAAAGCCATGCAAGATGAGATGGAGTCACTGATGTCAAATCAGACATGGGAGCTAACTAAACTTCCAAAAGGCAAGAAGGCTTTGCACCATAAATGGGTGTACAGAATTAAGGAAGAGCATAATGGTAGCAAGCGCTACAAAGCCAGAATGGTCGTGAAGGGGTTTCAACAAAAGGAAGGTGTCGACTACACATATATTTTCTCTCCAGTTGTAAAATTGACAACGATCAGGCTAGTTTTGGCAATTGTGGCTGCAGAGAATCTACATCTTGAGCAGTTAGATGTGAAGACTGTATTCCTTCATGGTGATTTGGAGGAAGACATCTATATGCACCAGCCACAAGGATTCTCAGTGAAGGGAAAAGAGAATCTAGTTTGCAAACTAAAGAAAAGCTTGTATGGCCTAAAACAAGCTCCACGACAATGGTACCGGAAGTTTGACAACTTCATGTGTAGTAATGAATTTACAAGACTGCAGGCTGACCATTGTTGCTATATGAAGAACTTTGACAACTCTTATATTATCCTACTGTTGTATGTGGATGATATGCTCGTTGCAGGGTTAAGCATCGAGGAAATCAATGAACTGAAGAAGCAGTTGTCAAAGCGGTTTGAGATGAAGGATTTGGGTGCTGCAAAACAAATCCTTGGTATGAGAATTATTAGAGACAGGTCTAATGAGACTCTCAAGCTCTCCCAGGAGGAGTATGTAAAGAATGTGCTCAGAAGATTTAACATGGACAAGGCGAAACCAGTGAGCACACCCTTAGCTAGTCACTTTCGACTAACTAAGGATCAGTCGCCAAAGACGAAGGAAGAGCAAGAATGCATGGACAGAATACCCTATGCATCTGCTATTGGTAGTCTTATGTACGTCATGGTCTGTACAAGGCCAGATATTGCACAAGCAGTGGGAGCTGTGAGCAGGTACATGAGTAATCCAAGAAAGCAGCATTGGGAAGCAGTCAAGTGGATTTTAAGATATCTACAAGGCTCTTCAGATACGTCACTATGCTTTACAAAAGCAGGTTTAAAATTACAGGGATATGTAGATGCTGATTTAGCAGGTGACGTTGACAGCAGAAAAAGTACTACTGGATTTATGTATACGCTGGGTGATACAGCTGTATCGTGGGCTTCTAAGTTACAGAAGATTGTTGCTCTCTCAACTACAGAAGCGGAATACGTTGCTATAACTGAAGCAGGGAAGGAAATGGTTTGGTTGCAGTCACTCTTGGAGGAATTGGGAAAGAAGAATGAAAAAGGCATTCTGCACAGTGATAGTCAGAGTGCTATTTTTGTTGCAAAGAATCCAGCCTTTCATTCCAGAACAAAACACATACAGTTGCGATATCATTTTATCCGATCTCTTCTCGATAGTGGACAGCTGATACTTGAGAAGATTCGAGGAACAGAGAACCCAGCAGACATGTTCACAAAAGTAGTTACTGCTGACAAACTGAAGCTGTGTATAGCTTCAGTTGGACTTCGTACTTAAAGGCATGACTTGAAGTTGCTGTGATAGTTGCTATGAAGATATGTAGACTCATTTGTCTCCAAGTGGGAGATTGTTGCAGTGGAGACAAAAACAGTGAACAGTATGCACCGAAAGACACCGAATGCACCGTTGCACCGTTTGCTCTTTTGTATTGTTAGGCACCTCCCCAAGCATCATGCAGCAAATTGCTGCAACGTAGTGATCTGCTCTCCTATAAATAGGAGAGCTTAAGTGTGAGGAGAGTGTGTGCAGCTGAGAGAAAACAGAGTGTGTGCTGCGTGTGTGTACAGACAGAGTGTGTGGAGAGTGCAGCAGAGAAGTGCATCAAAGTGGGTGAGAGAGAGATTTCTGTAAAAATTATTTCATAGTGAAATTACAGCAGCTGTGGACGTAGGCAATTGTCGAACCACGTTAAATTTCGTCCCTCCTTTATTTAGAATCGTCTCTGTGTCAGAACAGCTCCCAACACGCGAGACCCAGGTGGCACGGCCTGAGTCTCCCAATTGTTGATGCTTGGGTAGTGCTGTAAACCAGCTGTGTCATCCTGAATCACTGCCAGCAAATCCAGCTCCACCTATTGCAACTTGGAATACATAAGACTATCTTTATTTCACATGTGTATATATAAGAAGTTAGTTATCTTTCTATTTAAAGTGTTAGTCAATATAGTTGTCAGGTTACTTTAACCTACTTTAGCTTTGTATGTAAAGCAATTTTGTAATAATACAATTCAATATATACAAGTGAATTACTTTTCTCTAAAAATTAGAGTATTTTGACATGGTATCAGAAAAAAATTAGATACTCTCCATCTGTTTTCTTTCGATCATGGCTGATCTCATTCCTACTAATTCTTCCGTTGCTAATGTTGAATCCGATCCTCATAGCCCGTATTTTCTCACAATTGTTGATCATCCTGGTTTTCTTTTAGTTAGTGAGAAATTAACTACCAACAACTATTATTCATGGTCACAATCTATGTTTTGTTGGATTTTGAATAAATCCGAGATCACTAAAATTTCTTATCAAATCTGTGAAGAAAATTAACTAGCAAATATATCTCCAATCACTTGTGATGGATTTTCCATGAAACTTTAGAGTTCTTTCAAAAGAGAAGAGAATTTTGTTTCAATGGAGTAATACTACTCCCTGCCCCTTATGTCTGAGTGTCTCACTCCATGTCCTAAGCCACCTTATTTGTCAAAGAGAAGAGAAATGGCCAGTAGAACATACATAAAACTCAATAGGCTAGTTCTATTTAAGTGAGGTGAGAGTAGGGGCTTCCATGTGTCTATAAAATGACCCATCCCATTATGAGATTAAATTATAATGCTAGTCCATTATAAATAAATATAACAATCTCCCACTAGGACAATATTATAGTTAATCACAACATAAACACAAACAAGCGTCTCAAAACCAAAAGCCTTGCTCAAAATGTGTCTTCAATTACAAGCTGGTGAACGATACACCAATAGGGCATTCGACACATGACCAATAATTACAATCACATAACTCAGACCAATAATTACAATCACATAACTCAGGCCAATGAGATGCAAGTGCATTATGGAAATAATCAAAAGAGTAACAAACACTCGTTTCCATAAGAAGCCCCAGAGACAAATCTGAATGTCTTTAAAACAATAGGCCTTATCCAAAATGCAGTTGCAGCACCTAGTCTAGTGACTATATCGACAAGATATATGAAACTAAACTTATACTCACAATCACTTGACTCAGGCATGCATAGGCTAAAATAGATTATCTCTGATAGGTAATAAGCCTTGTCTACAGTGTGCGTGACTTAGACAAGAGACTAATCAATATGTCTCAATACATAAAGTATGTCCTATCCAAAATACGTGTGACTCATGCATGAGACCAAACATAATGTCTCATTACATAAACAATCGCATTGTTCAAAATGCGCGTGACTCAGGCACGGGACTAATCAAAATGTCTCAATACATAAAGTACGTCATATCCAAAATACGTGTGACTCAGGCGTACATTGACATTGATATATTTAAAACAGAATAAGAGCATAAACAATATAGCCAAACAGTCAATGATCACAGAACTCCCACTAATTAAATACAACAGAAGACTCTAACAATCGCAAATAAGTCACATGCTCTTGAAACAGTTTTGGAACCAAACCTTTAGTTAGTGGGTCAACTAACATATGTTCTGTGGAAACATGCTCAACATGAATACAAGACTCGGCTATTTTTTCTCTAACAAACAAATACTTAATATCAATATGTTTGGAATGAGAAGAGCTTCTAGTGTTTCGAAAGAAAGCAACTGCTGTAGAATTATCACAAAATATCTTCAGCGGTCTTGAAATGGTGTTCACAACACCTAGCCTCAAGATAAAGTTCTAGAACCATATAGCCTGACGTGTAGCCTCATAACAAGCTACATACTCTGCCTCCATTGTAGAGGAAGTTGTAAGTGTTTGTTTGACACTTTCCAAAAAACAACTCCTCATACCATCATAAAAACATAATCAGAAATGGATTTCCAGTCATCTAAACAACTGAAAAAATCAGCATCAGAATATCTAACTATATCAAGAATGTCAGATCGCTGATATGTAAGCACTAGATCTTTAGTGCCTTGCAAGTACCTAAGTACTTTTTTTACAGATTTCCAGTGAGCCAAACCAAGATCACTCAAGTATCTACCAAGTACACCAACAACATAAGCAATATTAAGTCGTGTACATACTTGAGCATATATCAAACTACCAATAACTGACGAATATAAAACAGTTTGCATTTGGGTCCTCTCATTATCATCCTAAGGACATTGAGACTTAGAAAACTTATCACTTTTTATAATAGATGTTTTCCCAGGAGAACAAGAATGCATATTAAACCTACTTAGAGCTCGATCAATGTAGGCTTTTTGAGACAATCCAAGAACTCCACTAGTTCTCTCACGAAAAATCTGGATGCCCAAAATATAAGAGGCCTCACCAAGATCCTTCATATTAAAATGAGATGATAACATGTATTTTGTCTCAAATAGAAGCTCAATGTCATTTGCGATGAGTAATAGATAATCAACATAAAGAATAAGAAATATATACTTACTCCTACTAACCCTTAAATATATGCATTAATCAACAAGATTATCCTTGAAACCGCAAGAGGTAACAATCTCATCAACCTTCAGGTACCATTGTCTCGATTCCTGTTTAAGCCCATAAATGGACTTGTTAAGCTTACATACCATGTGTTCCTTTCCTTACACTTGGAAACTATTTGGTTGCATCATGTACACATCCTCAATTAGATGTCTATTAAGAAAAGTTGTCTTGACATCCATTTGATACAGTTCAAGATCAAAATGAGTCAACAATGCCATAATAATCCGAAAAGAATCCTTAGTAGAAACAGGCAAGAAAGTGTTCTTATAATCAATGCATTCTCTTTGATTAAAACCCTTAGCAACAAGCCTAGCTTATACTTTCTACCTGACTTTCATAATTATACTTGGTTTTAAAAACCCAGTTGTAACCAATTGGCCTATAGCCACATGGTAGTTCAACTAAGTTCCATACACCGTTTTGACACATCGATACCATCTCATCATGCATAGCATCCATCCAATATAAAGATTAAGGACTATCACTGGCCTCCTTGAAAGAGGCTGGGTCAAGAGACATACTAGTATTAAACTCATGCTCCTGCGAATAGACAATATAATCATCAGAAATTGCTGGTCTACGACTTCTCTGTGATCTCTTCAAAACAATATCATCTGTTCTCACATCAACACCAGCTATAGTGTTAACAACCTGGTCTTGGAAACAATACTAGTTACCTCTATCAATGATTGTGCAGCCACTGATAGGAGAGTAACCTGAATAGGTATAACAACACACTCCTCCCTAAATACAACTTCACGTGGCGTTGAACTCCTACTGTCACTAACATCCTCAAAGAAGATGGCTCAATCAGATTCAATAACTCTAATAACATTAGAAGGGAAATAGAATCTAAAGCCTCTTGATCCCACACAATAGCCAACAAAATAACCAGTAATGGTCTTAAGATCAAGTTTCTTCTACTGAGGATTATAAGAACTTATTTTTGCTTTACAGCCCCAAACACAGAAATGATGCAAACTAGGTCTCTTACTTGATCATAACTCATAAGGAGTTTTAGGAATTGACTTACTTGGTACTTGATTCAAAACATATGTAGCAGTTTTCAAAGACTCACTCTACAAAAATTCAGGCAAAGTTGAATGACTAAGCATACACCGCACCATATCCATAAGAGTACGATTTCTTCTTTCTGCAATACCATTCTGTTTAAGAGTTCCAGGCATTGTGTACTGAGCTCGATACCACATGCCTCGAGAAATCTAGTAAAAAGTCCAGGAAGCCTTGAAAAATCTAGTAAAATGTCAAGCGCCATTTTATATGAAAATATGTTGTCGACAACAGTTTTATTTCTATTCAAAATTTCTCCAGTACTCATGAAATGTATCAAAATCTCGTTATTTTCATGTACCTGTCCCTCTTCAATGGAAGACATTTTATTAAATACATCTTCAAGAAGTTCTTTTTCAGGAGATTTAGTCTTTTCAGGAGCATCAATTACTCTAATGGCTTGTGTTGTAAGTAAAGACTCTTCAGGAGAACTCTTTAGGAGTACTAAATTCATTTTGTATTTTTCTCTTCCAAGAAATTTTTTCCTTAGCACTAATAAGCTGTCCACGCTTCAGGCGTATCTTAGACTCACCTATTACTATTTTGGTAACTTGTCTTTCAGGGACTGCAATTCTTGCTAGAACATTAACAACATGAATATATGATTTTACCACAGCTTTAGTGTTAGTAAATATATCCGGTAATTGATTTGCAACACTTTGTAAATGAATAATCTTTTGAATCTCTAGTTTACATTCATTTGTACGAGAATCAAATTGGAAAAGTGCTTTATTTTTTCAAGTAATTTCCTGTCTTGTTTCAGGTACCGACTTCTCATTACCCAATGTTGGAAAAATGGATTCATCAAAATGACAATCTTCAAAACGTGCCTTAAACATATCCCTATAAGCGGCTCAAGGTATCTAATAATAGATGAAGAGTCAAATCTAATATATATCCTAAGTCTACGTTGAGGGCCCATCTTTGTACGTTGTGGAGGTGCAATTGGAACATATACCGTACATCCAAAAATACAAAGATAAGAAATATTTAGTTGTTGACTAAATGCAAGCTATAATGGAGAATATTTGTGTTATGCTAATGGCCTAACTAGAATCAACGATTCTGCATGAAGTATAGCATGTCCCCAAGCAGAAATGGGAAGTTTTGATTTCATGAGTAAAAGTTTGGAAATTAGCTAAAGTCTTTTAATTAATGATTCAGCTAAACCATTTTGAGTATGTGTGTGGGCAACTGGATGTTCAATATCTATTCTTATTGACATGCAATAATTATCAAAATTTTGAGATATAAATTTACCTGTATTATCTAATCGAATAATTTTAATTAGATAGTCAGGAAATTGTACTCGTAATTTAATTATTTGGGTAAGAAGTTTAGCAATTGCAATACTTTTAGTGGAAAGTAGTGTGATGCCCCCAAATCCCACGTACAGACATGAAAAAATCGAGACGTCGGGATGATGACAACACGAGTTACCACCCTGTCGCCAAGTGCCAAGTGTGTGTACATGCAACAAGTGTGCAAAAGAAAACATGCAGCTGATAAATAAAGTCATATAACTAAGTACCAGAATTTTTCTTTGTTTAATACAAACCTGTTCAAAACATACATAATAAAATATTACAAGCCACAAATATCATTTCAAACCAAACTACAAGGCCTAAAACTCCAACCCAATACTACGGCGGAGCCGCCTCCTTGGGCTCAGCCTCCTCCTCTTCGATCTCTGCATCAAAATCTACGGTACCAAAAATGGTGCCGCAAGTAAGTAAGATCCAAACGCTACTAGATAAAAAACATATTAAACTCAAACAACATGCATGAAAAAATGTAATGTACATAACTCATAAAACACATTTTTCACGCTTGCCAAAAATTCTATTTTGGCCCAAAAACATGTCCTTTAAACCAGTCCTATTCATTATCCCATATAATAGCCCAAATCAATAAACCACCATTTTTTCAGAAAATGGATCACATAGCCTTAAACATAATCTCGCCATTTTTTCAGAAAATGGTCCGTATCCAAATCCAAAAACCCAATTCAATTATTGCATGCACCATGATCTCCCCTAGGGATCATCTACACACTCTGGCTCCTGTGCCACACCGCAGGTAACGACTACGCGTGTGACACCTAAACGAGCGATGCCCAGTACTCGCACCCGGCGTGTACCTAGATCAGACCATCCTCTAGTCATCGCCAGCCTAGGAACCACGGAGTCGACACGACAGCGTTACCGTATCGTGTGATTCGGTCGTCGCCCAGCGACAACTCAGGGAATGTCACTCAATATTATCCACTCCCGAATGACTAGAAGAGCTCTACCAAGATAATACCCTATCCCGGCTTGGGGTCGTAACACACGCACCCGAAAATCCATTTACACAAAAACACATTTTTTCTCAATTTAACTAAAACGCACATGAACGCATCATGCAATGCACGCCTCAAGATACAAACATCCAACCAATCACAAAAACATCAAAACCAAGCAATTCCATCATCAATTCATTCGACCCCCAAACTCCTTGGACTCAGTCTGGAATCAACTAACCAGATAAATAATTTATTGTAAGAGTAAAAAAATATATTTAAATCTAAAATAGAGTTTGAAAAATACTTACAGCGCTATAAGGTATTTTTCGAAAGATCACGACGTTGCAAGCGGCGGAGAAAAAGTAACGTAACAGTGTATTTTACACTGTAACCGTGGGTTGTAAATTATTTACTTTCGAACGGGGACAAACCAAGACACAAAATTGATAGGGAAGGGCCTAGAGATGTTTATGAAGCTAAAGGAAGTGAGTTTTGGCCGTGAGTGGCAGTGGAAATGGCGGTGGAAGTGCAAAAAGGGGTAGATCAGAGTTGAGCTAGTGGAGCTGCTCCAGCAACGGATCGAGGCCAAAAATGGGTGGGTTAGGACAGTAAGAGGTACGGGATGAAGTGGTGAAGAGGTGGTGGCCGAAGGTAGAGCGACGACGCCGAAAATGGCCTAAAGCCGTGCGGCTTAGATGTGCTCTAGGGGGTTAATAGCGGCACGGGAGGGGCTGGTTTTTGGTGGGGTGGTGCGCCGGCCGGTGGGGAATTTTTCTGGGTGGGCGGTGCCGGCCACGTCGCCGGCGAGTGCCGGGCCTGGGCTAAGAACCGGACGGCAATGGGAGAGAGGGAGAGGTTGAGGGTGCGGGAGAGGAGAAGGAAAAAGAAGAAGAGGAAAAGAAAGAAAGAAGAAAAGAAGAAAAGAAAAAAGAAAAAAGGAAAAAGGGAAAAAGAAAAAGAGAAAAGAAATGAGGTTCAATCCTCACATCTGAAGTCCAAAAACTGATCCGACGAAAAGAATTTTAAAAACCATAAAACGACTAAAATAAATTAAACACCACATCAAACTAAAATAAAACTAATTAAAATATAATAAATTTAAAATAAAAGAACTAATATATTAATTAAATTAAAATATTCATTCAGTGAAAATGCACGTAAAAAGGGGATGTCACAAGTAGACAAACATGTGACCATCGACTTGATGCATCAATTAAAACCATAAAATATCTAAACAGTCCACTTTATGGTTGAATAGGCTCATATATATCCCTATGAATCCTTTGTAAAAATGATGGAGATTCAAAAACAACCTTTGAGATAGATGGTTTGATAATCAATTTACCCTGAGAACTTGCAGAGTATGGATATTCATTGGGTAAGATAATCTTTTGATTCTTTAGGGATGCCTATATGAATTATCAATTATTCGTCTCATCATTATTGATTCCGGATGTCCAAAGCGATCATGCCAAGTCATAAATACTTTGGGGTCAATGCACTTCTGGTGCATTACCACATGTGATTCAATTGTTCTCATTTCTGTATAACACAATCCAGATGAGAGAGCAGACAGTTTTTCTAATATAAGCTTCTTGCTCAAAATTAGTTTAGTAATGAGAAGATGCTCTTTATTATTTTCGTTGGTGGTTTCAATGTGACAACCATTACGACGTATATTCTTAAAACTTAATAAATTTCTTCTGAATCGTGAAAAAAATAGAGCATCATCAATATAAAATTTGGTGTCATTAGGTAACACAATATAAGCTCTTACGGAGCCTTCAATTAGATTCGATGAACCAGATATGATATGAACGTAGACTTTATTCAATGTTAGATTTTGAAAATATTTTTTATCTTTAAGAATTGTGTGAGTTGTAGCACTGTCAGCCAGACATACATCTCTATTATTCATCTCAGAGATAGAAAATTCATTAGTAAGAGTCATGATTTTACAAAATATATAAAACTTTCATTACTACAAAACATTACAAAATATAAAAAAAAATATATAATAAAGAAAATACATTAATTAAAAAGGAACACTTCTATCACCTATTAAATGATCAACTCTACCACTAGAATCCTCAAAGAAATCAAAAACATCGAGACTTGTAATATCTTCTCCATCTATAGAAACTAAAGCATTTGATGGTTGAGCAAAATTTGTTTCAAACTTTTTTATTTTTTTATTTTTTTATAGAAGCTTGGTATAAATCAACCAAGTGCTTACTGTACGATATGTATGAGGCCAATATCCAGTCATACCACATCTATGGCATCCATTTTCATCTTTCTTTAAAAATTTGTTTTGAGAACCTTTACCCTTCTCTGAGTTGAACCACTTCTGGTGGTACAGTATATATCTATTATTATCCCTTTTAATGTGGTAGCTTCTAGGACCTCCACTTCTATAGTTTTTCCTACTACATCTATGCTTCTTCGAAAAGATGCACCATTCGCTTCTGAAAATGGTGTAAATCTAGTACCATTCACTTCAGAAAATGATATAGAACCAATAGGATATGACTGATGATTTCTTAACAAAAACTCATTATTTTGTTCAGTCAATAGAAGACAATATATAAGTTCATAATATTTTTTAAACTTTCACTCTTGATACTGTTATTGTAGGAGCACATTCGATGCATGAAAAGTAGTATATGTCTTCTCTAACAAGTCATCATCAGTAATTTTTTCATCACATAATTTTAATAATGAGCTAATTTTAAAGAGTGTAGAGTTATACTCACTAACATTCTTGAAATTTTGCAATCTCAGGTGCATCCAATTATGACGAGTTTTTTGGAGGATTATAGTTTTTTGGTATTCATATCTCTCCCTTAAATTATTCCACAAAATAAGTGGATTTTTCACCATGAGATACTCAGTTTTTAATTCTTCATGAAGATAGTGTCGAAGGAAAATCATTGCCTTAGCGCGATCCTGCCGAGACCATTGATTTCCTTCTTTAATTGTATCTCTTAGGTTCATCGCATTCAGATGGATCTCAGCATCAAGATCCAAAATAAATAATTTTTTCCAGAAATGTCAAGAGCAACAAATTTCAATTTTGTAAGATTTGACATTTTCTACATATATAAATCAGGAACATAAGTATATTTATATTATAAATAAGAAATACATTCATAAAATCAAGAGAATAAGCATAGAGTTTTGATCAAGTAATAATAAGTAATGTAATATTTCATATTCATTTTGGAAGCTACAAAAATATATTAAAAAACTTACTTGAAGTATAAGACTACTAGTTTTAAAATCGTCAAAACTTTTGTGCTGATAACGTGTTATGAAATTAAAAGAGAAATGATATTGCAAGAGAGAGAGGATATTATAAGAGAAAGAGCTGTTATTTAAATGTAAAACTTGATGATATACAAGTGAATGATACCCATATATATAAGAGGATAAAGGAGTAGGTATACCTTAAATCTTAATTGATGGCTCAATAATATTCTTAATTAATGACTAAAGATTAGTTTTAATTGATAGTTCAATAGTTTTAATTAATGTTATGTATGGTCATTAAATTTAATTATAACACATTAAATTTTTTTGTTTATGGGATTTTGCGGATATTTAATTTCGCCGCAAGTCTACAAAACACTCAGGAATTACTTTCTTCTATCGCAAATAGTTGCGATAATATAATTTCAATGCAAAAGGTAAGTTTTCACAACACCCTCATCTTTGCTAAAAATGAGATGACATGAACATGGAAAAATTAGTCTTTTGCGTCCTAAAATTATATCGACACAAACGCAAAAAATCATGTATGTTGTAGTGCCCAGAGACTATTTTAATGTTTAATCCTTTATAATATCAAAGATTTTAATCTCAGTATTGAGATCAAATGCGACATATATCATAGTTTTGCTAAGACATGAAGAGGATAGAAGACCTAGTAGGAGGTTTGGAGACGTTGGGAGATAGTCTCATAACATCAATGGGAGTACTTACTAGGTAGTATACACAATACTTCTGTTCTTCTAGCTCTATGGATCATACTTTTATGGCTCACATGTCTCAGTACTTATATCAGCAAATTTAATGACATAACGTCATCTTGTAATAAGACGAGTGTTGCCAAGTCATCTATACTTAGCTAAAAATTTTCCCATCTAAGGAACATTGCCCAATGGAAACTTATCCTAGTTTGTCAGGTCACATAAGAGCAATTAGATGCAGCTGCAGAGTAGACTTGCATTGTTTGAACTTCGATTACACCTTATAACACGCACTTACTTTCTGGCGAAGCAGCATCCTTTCTAACTCAAAATGAGTACTCAACTACTGATAATCTTGAGGATTTAGACCAGGTAACTTGAACAATGATCATCTTCTCACTATAACTAAATTCAACAGCCATTCCATCAATCCTGCAACTCATTGGTTTCTCTGATGCAAACACTCTCATTTCTCCACTTCCCCTCACTCCAACTCTTACCAATTTTTCTTCATCATCAAATTCAAGCGACTGAATTGCACCACCGGAGTTTAGCATGTTTACTAATCCGATTGGAGCAAATTGAATTGATTTATTCGATAGCAACGTCACTGGGGAAACAGTAAGAAGCTCAAAAGTAAATGGCTCAAGTGAAATGTGCATCCCCTGATCTGATGACTTCAAGAGCTTCAGTTTCTTTTCCTGGAAAATATATACAGCAAATGTATCAACCCCTTTTATTGGAATTGGGTGTTCTCCATTGCTCCACTCAATTTCCCTGGGACTTGCCGAGCAGGTGAGAGCGTGTGAAAATTCTGAGGCGCTTTTGTTACGCCTGGATTCAGGGCACCACCCTCCACCTTGACAGTTGAAGAGTCCTAGAACTCCCGTGTACTGTGGCATGTTAGAGAACAAGCATTAATGTTAATTGACCAAAATAGATAGTAGTAGATCAGTCTCCAACATTAGGATATGTTTTGATCACAATTTCCATGGATAAACAGCTAGCTAAAACTTGGAAGAGGGTGATCTTCTTACTTTGTTAAGGTTCCAAATCTTGAGCATTGTTTTCCCATCATGCAGTGGATCTTCAAATAGGCAATCTCTAGTGGGAAGAGCATAGTACTGGCATCGCAAAATAGACCCATCAGGCAACACTAGGCTCTTTAGCAACTCAAAGTTGTGCTTTCCAACAGAGTCGCTTACATAAATCGGTCCACCGGAAATAGCCCGGGATGCGGCGTGGAACTCGGCACATGGGTGAGTGGATTGGAACATGTCCCAATCTGGGTGTATGAAATTCCCCATCCACAAGCTGTTGTAGGCACAGTGCACCATGTGACACCCTTGAAGCCAAAATGTCCCATTTGGATCCCCCGAGGGGTCAGCGCACCAAAAATCATCTCCTATATGCATTACAGGGGAAAAAAAGGGTTAATGTTGGATTCTCTCGTTAGTATCTCTAAAGATCCAAAACATTTGGAGAGAGAGAGAGAGACATACCAACACGTCCAAGCGCTATGGCCTCAGTTCCAAGGAACATGAAGTCATTGCAGTGCTCCATGCTAGCAATGACGCCATTCCCTTTGAAGTGTTTCCTAACAGAAGCAGTCAAGGCCTTGTAATAAGCTTTGGCCAGCTCAACTCGACCACCAAATTCCTCTGATACCATCTCAAGCAACTGCAAACACCAAATACAAACATTAAACCCTAGATCTCTATTATGCTAGGGAAACCTCACCATCAAGGCATCAACCCAGAGCAATACTTCATATTTGCTTCTGTGTCCAACAGAGCAAGAGTACATAAAACTCCAAATTATGCCCCGCAAATTACGAGAAAGCTCAGCACAGGAACCACGTCGGGGCCTTTTCGAGTCGGTTTGTCAATCGTCAATTTAGACTTTCAAGATCCAAATGTAAGTAATTAGATGGAGAAGAAAAGATTTTCATTAGCAACATATACTGTTCATGGAAGAGGAGCGCGTTTCTTCCAGGGTTCACGAGGGTGACAATGAGCAACTTTGTCAGGTATATATGTGAGATCTAGAGCTTTTGTTTACAGCTATAAAGGTGCAAATAATTATACAGAAATTTGTGCGCAAACATTCATGAATATAACATGGACCTGTACATATCCTTTATAAACTAAATGCTTGGATTATCAAGTCAGGTAAAAATAGAACAAAATATTAAAAAATATATTTTTTTAAAAATATTGTTTTTATATAATGGCGGCTAGACCTCTTTCGAGCATCATAAAAAAATCACCGTGTGGTCACAACAAATCCATTGCACCGGATTAGGCAAAAAAAAAAATCCATTGCACCGAAGTGATTTTTTTTTGTTTTTTCAGAACAGAAGCCAGAGGTTTTCCAGAACTTACGTGTATAACGTCGACCTTGACACCGTCAATTCCCACCGAAGCAAGACGCGAGTGAAGCCCCTCGTACATCTTGTGGACGAGCTCCGGTGGGACCAACCCCACCCCATTGTTCACGATCTTGTCCACCGCCAGATCTTCCATTGTCATCTTCAATCCCTCCGACAGCTTAGGAGCAATGACCCTACACTCCGGCATGCCTGGGACATTGGGTCTAACCCCACCCCAATACCCACAAAGTGCATGCCATACATACACATGCTCTACGCTCTTAAACTCTTCCTTTAGGTCCCTGACAAAGGCACCCATCCCTTTATCAGATGCCCCTCTAGATCTAGGGCTTTGATAGTCCCTGAACTTATAATTTTCCTCAAACTTTATGAGCCTACATGGCATTTGTTCACCAGCAGCCGTCCGATTCATGCCCTCCTGATCATCACTGATGGGGTCGTCATCATGAGAAATGGACTGCCACCCATCATCAATCAGGACCATTCCTGGAGGGCACTCACCGTCCACAAGGCCCTTGACCCCTTCCCAAACCCCCTTGGGATGCACTTTAAGGTAAAATGCGTCCCAAGTGCACCAACCGAACTTGTCAACTATACCTGGTGGGGTTTTCTCTTCGAGAAGCCTAAAGGTTCCCAAGTGAGCCCTGATCACTTTCATGGCCTCCTTGACTAGATTATATGGATCATTTCCCACGTGCATGTACAAGCAGCTCCTGAAGCTGGACGCACAGACACGTGTGGAGCCGCTCTCCATGCAGACGTCCACGTAGTCATCAATCCCAGGTTGCAGAGATGCTCTGAATGGCCCCTCAATGAGTGGAAGCATGAGAACGAAGGGGCGCCCGAGGTCAATATTGTTCTCCAAAATCATCATCTGGGTCTCGTGTTCTGTATCCCCACCGCAGCTTCCGGCCCAGTGCGTTGTCCACCAGACTTTGAACCTGAATATGCTCATGAATCTTATCCCCCTGAGCTTGCCGACGGGAACCAAGTGCCGGCTCTTCGGCTCCTCAGCATCGAACCCCACGAAGCAGCCGACCATGTTCATGTTCTTGGTCTTTTCTAGAGGGACGTCAAAGGTTGATGATAACGGTGCGGTAGTGGCCACAATGTTGATAGGGACTTCAGTGAGAATTGGATGGCCACTAGCAAGAAAGTTAGATCCTTCCAAGGCTATGGACAAGGTTGCTATGTTGCCATCAAGGAGCCGGCCCATTACGTCTAGAGGGTCGACTTTGCTTAAGCTTGGAGGCGCCATTGGAAGGACACGGAAGGTAGGTCTATGCAAACAAGATAGCTTGGAGGGAGGCGATCAGGGACAGCTAGAAAGGTACCATGGGGGATGGAGATACCAGTTTGGTTTGGTGCCTAAACGGAGCACTAAGGAGGGGTTTATATAAAAATTCAGATGTATGTTTATTTTGGAATCTCGAAATGAAATATCATTGGTACGGAGGAAAAACTTGGTTGTGGTTTGCTCGGGCATAAAAACAAGCTGCAAGTTGAAGTTTTGCTTTCGAGTAGGCCATTCTAGATCTTACTGTCGGCTATTTGTATGAGGGGTATAATAGTCATTTCAAGCTATTTAATTGTAATTTACTAATCATGATCCTAAATTAAGAAATTTATTTATACTATTCATGTAACCAACCCACAAGTGCTTATAATATAAAGAGCCTGATCAGGCTGATCCCCTCGGCCGACAGTACTATTAGAATCCGATCGATCGAGCGATCCTAATTGATCTTCAAAAAATATCACATAATTATAATATTTTTTTAAAAAAATTATTTTTATAAAATATCTTATAAAATTAATATTATTTTATAAAAATATCCTTATTTTATAAGATATATATATTATAAAATAAAAATTATATACACTATAATATCATCATACTTGCATCTTATTAAATAAAATATGATATATTTATTATTATTAAATAATTATTTATTATATATTTTTTATCATTAAATAATAATAAATACGTTATATTATATATGATAAGATGACCGTGTATAACATTATCTATTATAAAATATATTATGATTCATTAATTAATCACATATAGTGATGCCTAGTCCCATGCATCATGATTTGGCGCTAAAATTTCTACAACCAATATTTCTTTCTACATATAATATGCATGAGTGAGAGCACGCAATTCTCGGAAGCTAGGTTTGTACTTCTTCAACGGCTGATAGATCACTAGAATGGTAGATGCGTGCATGGTAACTGGATGAGTATCATTTTTTTTAATTTTATTATATATAAATAAAGTCACGTATTAATCTATATATTAATATTAAATTTTTATATTTAAAAATTAAATTAATATTATTTTTAATAAAATTTTCTTTTTAATCCATCGTAATAAATCAATACATATATTAATACATAAATATATTTATAATTAAATTTTTTTATTTTTCTTTAAGTTGGTGGGGTCAGTGGTCATGTCATCATGAATTCCAAGTTACGTACAGGTGGCGGGCCAGGATGGGTCTAACATGATCTACTTTAAGAGGACATTTGCTCGCAATTAATTCATCATCTTTTTCCTTTATTCCTGGTAGAGGTTGTTGCATGCATCGCGTCTTCTTTATTCCGATATCTCGACAATTTCATCGCTTTTTCTAGTACTTAGCTAGCGAGATGTTAATAATTTCTTGAGCTTTTTTAACACAAAAATCCACAACTGTGAGCTGCTAACTTTGGGCAAGAGCTTCGGCCAGTATTGCCTTTCCACTTTCTTTATGCTCTTTCTTAAGTTCTCCGGATTTCATGACAATTTGTGGTGCATTCATGCATGCATGATGTGTGTCACATTATTAAAGAGTAGCTATAGGTTGGTTTGCGTTGTAGTAGTTGATCATCCTGCATGCAGCTAGCTTTTTGATCATCATGTGGAACATATAATTATAGGATTCGCGACCATGTACTAGAAGCTTCCTCGTGACAAAAAGTTAAAGAAACACCACCAGAAACTTTTTAACTTTCAAAGGGCTCCACAAAAATAAGATCGCAATCCTATTATCAATTTAATAATTGATTAATATATATGTAATATCATGTTATCGAATTAAGTAAAATAATAACGAGATCGTGATGGCCGTATGGTATAGTGAACATTTTTCTTTATGAAATCATCTTTCAAATCATGTTCATGTATCGATTTTTTGTTTTAATTTCTTTAATCTATAAGCTTTAGGACTCCCACATATATACATGGGGATGATCTCATGATCAATTCATTATAACAAAATTGAGTTTTCGTAATCAATTTATTATAATTAAAAAATTATTTATAATTAATTTTAACTGATTAAAATAATCATTTTGTTGAAATTAATTGGTCATATAATTTTTTTCCACACAAGCCATGAATTATGGCCACGCCTTCTCATGGTTAGCCACGTATACGATTCATATCATTCTTTAGATGTATAAATAATAGAATTTAAAAAAAAAAAAATCATATATACAACTTCAATCTACAGTACCTCTAATATAATAAGAACTTATTTATAAGATATTATTAATATTAAATTATTTTGAAAATCGAATCTTGCTATTAGAAATGTGGAGGCTAGCTAGCTAGCTGCATGGTGCGTTCTTCATGCCAATTTGATTGTATCATGATCTTCAGCCACCGATCGAGAACAAGCCTACTCTTCATTATAAATTTTCTCAATATTTCTGATGTGATACATTGACTTGATGGATCGTATCATCTTTTTCCAAATAGGACAACTTCAACTTACCTAACGTATCCCTACCAATATTCTCAATTTGCAAACTAAGGATACCGTAGGAAACACAAAATAATCTCTCGGAGTGATCAAGATAAGCCTTTAGAAGTATAAGAAGATCAAGTACAGTCAAACACAATTAACAAGATAAGAAGCAAACTGGATCCTATCTATAATAGACATTGAGCAATTATAAAGTTATATATGTTCTACTTGTATGTAGTATAATATGATACTTATGGTTCCTAGTCAAACTACTTCTTTAGGTTGTTGTTATTCATAGATTCCTAATTCAATAATGTTTTGAAGTTGTTGCTTATAAATAAACAAGGTTGTACCGATTAGGGGTAAGCCATAATTTAGATTAATTTATTCTTCAACATGGTATCAAGCCTCTTGACTCATGTCAGTTTTTTTTTTTCTTCATGGAGAATCAAGGCACTCAACTACTTGACCCCACCATCTCTTCCCTAGTTTTCACTCGGCCAATCATTTTATCAAACACCTTCCCTCCATCAATTACGTACCTCTCTCAACAATTTTGCACCCTACCAAACTCACCCATGACAACTACCTACTATGAAAGGCACAAGTTGTTCCATACCTCAAATGACTCAACCTTCATGGCTATATCCAAGACTCCACTCCCTATCCCTCTCTACTTCTCACCGACCACACAAATCAGCCAGTCAAATCCTGCATACACCGGCCACTTGGACTCTACAGGACCAATTCATCCTCAGCACCTTGAAATCCTCCCTCTCTGAAATAGCTCTTGCACATGTTACGAAATGATCCACTAGCCACTCAACAAGTTTGGTCTACTCTAGAACAAATGTTCACATCTAGGTCAGGCACAATCCATGAACCTTCACTATCAACCACTCAAAAAGGGAAACTCTTTAATCACCAACTACTTTCAAAAATTCACCTCCTTAACTGATACTTTTATTGCTACAGATCAGCCATTGAACAATTTCAAGCTAGTGTCCTTCATATTAGCTAATCTAGGCCCTGAATACGACTCCTTTGCAACGTCAATCACAACAAGAGTGGATCCGATCTCTTTGGAAGACCTCCACAGTAACATGCTTGCTCACAAACTTCGGTTGGAACAGCACCAACCTTCAGTTGATTCAAATCTCTTTTTTTTTTTTTTATTAGGAATTGTCCGAGTCTTCATTTGTCCTTTTTCTTTTTTATTTGAAAGAAAGAAGACCTCAACTTTTATTCCTCCTCACTTAAGGTGAAGGAAAAAACCTTATTACAAAGGACTTCATGCAAATAAAAGAAAACAGATCAAGGACAAAGAACAAACAACATTATAACCTTCCAAGCAAGACAAGAAATAAACAGCCAAACTACACTCCCTTCTTGATATATGGAATGCCCATCTTATCAATATGAATCAATCCCTGAAGACTACCAAGGATATAATCAGTCAACTGCCATGAAACATTGCACTCCTCTGAACCCAATCTTGCAAGGTGATCTGCAAGAGAATTTCTTTCTCTATACATATGCCAAATGGTGAATGTCATGTCTCGTAGCAGAAGCAACAATTCATCCCAGTAATCTTCAAGGTACCAGACAGGGCAAGAAGTCCTTTTGATCCAGTTCACTACCTTGCTAGAATCCAATTCCATATCCACTTGTGAGAAACCCAACTAATGAAGATGTCTCACACCATAAAGCAGTGCCATAAACTCTGCAACATTACTAGAGCCATGACCAATAAAATCAGAAAAAGTATATACCAGATTGGCTGAGTGGTTCCTGATGAGTCCACCAACCCCTGCTTTACTTGGATTACCTCTACTACTCCCATCAACATTTAATTTAACTCAACCCTCCTTTGGTCTCTGTCATTTCACAATCTGCCACTGCTTGCTTCTTTTCTCCTTATGAATCACTTGTAGGTCTTTCAGGATTTGTTTATCACGCCAAAACAAAGGCTTTCTGGCAATGATTTTCTCAATCAGCTTAATAATCCAAAATTTAATACTCTACCAAACCTCCTCTACCGTTTCACATTTACCTTCTATCCGAGCTTTGCACCACCTAGACCTGCTAATGCAAATATGGCCTCACATTCCAGAGACAGAAGAGGTGGTCATTTCTCCCATTATGGTGGCCACGGTTCTAATTTTGGCTCATACAAAACCAATCAAGGTAGAGGAAGAGGTGGTCGTGGCCCTTTGAATGCCCCAATGTCAAAGCAAATCTATCAAGTTTGCAATTGTACCGACCACACAACAATTAGATGCTATCACAGATTCAATAAATCATATCAAGGTGACTCTTCATTTTGCAATTTGGGCCTTTTTCATAGCCCCCTTGCAGCAATCTAATGGTCAATGGTATCCTAATTCAGGTGCCACACATCATATTAACTCTGACCTCGCCAACTTGAATATCAAGTCTGATGAGTACACTAGTTTGGAACAAATAAACAAGGTTGTACTAATTGGAGGTAAACCAAAATAATTTTGATCAATTTATTCTTCAATACGAATTGATTAGTTTATTGTTAGATTTAAACCTAACCGCTCATTTTAGGCTCGCTTTACATGATTTAGACCTTGATTGGTTTCACAAACTATCTCATCAAATCTCGTTTCAACATCCAAATATTTTTTAATTTCAATTTTTAAAATTTTTCATCTAATCATTAGTACTTTACCCAACATCAAAATAAAACACAAAATGTAATTCAACTTTTTCAAATCCAAATACAAAAATTATATTATAACAATTTTTTAACTTCATAATATTTTTATTCAACTTTTTCATTATCTTTTTTTCAAAACCCCATAAAGCATCTTAACCCAACACATTTTATTACTATTCATAAATTATTTCATTACTATTTACATATTTCTCATCTCATCTAGTAACCAAATGAGGGATTAATATATTGAAACTCAAACCTAACTTTCCATTTTGAGGATATAGGGCATCTATGTATGGAGTCTGGTTCTGTTTGTAACATCCCAATTGATGACCCGATTCGAGAAGGATCTGTTGTGGTTTTTGATGATTCTCAGTAAGGCTTGGGCATGGAGTAGAGCTTGAACTTATAGGTCCAATTCATTTTGATCCACTGCTTAGGGTTTATTACATATTATACTAAACCCTTGCATTAGGGTTAAAAACCCAATGTATTGGTGCGGTTTTGGTCCAAAACCGAAACTGCACTGATAGGGAGAAAATATGCTATTCTTGATTGAAACTGGCCGACAGGGAGAAAGAGAACCTCCTAGAATTTGACAGTTGATATCGATCGGTTTGACAGTTTGGGAAATCGGTTTTTCCATAACCAAATACCAAAAATGGACAAGCTCCATCATCGATTCACTAAACACCAAAAAATTCACAAAACAAAACCATTAACCCAACACAATAAAATAAACCTCTTGAAGTCCCAGATTTTTCCATGAGCGGCGACATACAAAGGAGAGAGAAAGGAGGGAGAAGAGGTTAACGAATGAGAGCTACGCTTTGTGAGAGAGAGGGCGAGATGGATGTCATCGGTTGTTGGAGGGAGAGGTTGCGCGATGTGAGAGAGGTGAGACTTGCAGCAGCAGTGGCTGTGCGTGAGAAATGTGAGAGATTCTAAAAGGATTCAATTGGGGAGAAGAAAAATGAGAAAGGAGAGGGGGACGCGAGGGTATTAAACCCTCAAGCCAAACGACATTATTTCATTTTAAATTTTTTTTAATGGTAGATGTAAAACGACGTCGTTTCACTCACTGAAACAACATTGTTTTACGTAAGATATATATATATATATATATATATATATAATATTATCAGTCAATACGGTGGTTTGGATTTGGTTCAAATTAAGACAGAACAAGCCAGCATTGGTTTCATTAAATTTATACCGTTGGCTGACTGGTTTTTTGCTAGTTTCGACCTCTTCTAGACTCTGGCGGCCTTTCAGAGTCGGTAACAGTCGGTCCCGTCGATTTCTATATTGCCCTACCTTTCATATAAGGCCAATACTGTACTATATTCTTGGTTATCAAAATAAATAAAATCTTCTACAATTTTGTAAACATAAATATGTTGCCAAACTACGTAAAGTTCGTGTCGTATATAATTATATGTATGTTTCTTTTTCTTTTTCTCTTATCGTTCCTAACATGTAGATGTACATGCCACTCAAGTCCTAAGGCTTTGGCATGCAAAAGGTTGAAGATCTGATTGAGACAACAATTATGAATGCTAAATTTATGAAATAATTACCTTTTTATTATGCATTTAATTTACTTGCCGTAGTAAGCACTAGAATATTGTAAAATCATTTCGGCATCTTGATGCATATGAACCAACCAAAATGAGCCGGGTATAACCATATGAGATAACCTAGCAAGGTAAAGCAATAAGTTGGCTAAATTCGAGATACACACTCCACTCACATGAGAATGTATTGTTTTTCTGATTAAATTGTACAAACTGATCTGGAACGATGTAATAATATATAGCAGTTATGTTTTTCTTATAATAAGTTGGCTGAATTCAAGATTCACACTCGATCCGAATATCCGCCTGGTTTTAAACAAGTCGAATCTTGATGTTCCTGGATATTCGAATTCAGATCCGAATGCACAACCTTACTGTATACATAAATATTAAGAGTACTGGTATATACATGGTATACAAATTCTACACACTTTAAAAAAAAAAAAAAAAGTAAAATTCATTATTAAAAAAATCCTTTTTTTTTTCATTCAAATCTTAGAGTTATCTTCTTTTTTAAAAAGAAAATGTATTGGAGTTACGCATCGTACAACTTCAAATATTATTTCTCAAACATTAATTATTGATGACATGTCAGGATTAATACTACTAGTTCATATTCAGAAATTAACTAATAATTATTATATTTTGAATTAATGGTAACCACTGTTAGAATATTTACACAAAGCCCAAGATAAAAAAGGCCCATATGTGGCCCAATTAAACACGAGAATTTCCGGGCCGAACCTAACCGACTTTGCTGGGAACAATGCCCTAAGTCCAATATCAGCCCAAACTCAATCTTGGACATTGTAGAAAAGCCTCAGGCCCTCAACGTCAATGTCCATCCCAACTCATCGACAGACTGAGTTTTGGATCTCCGCGACTCGCACTGAGAAAGACGGAGCAAACCAAATGGCATTGGCGGGTACCGCTGAAGCAGATGATTGCTCCTTTGTTTGGGACGAGAAATCTCAGCTCTATTTCCATGCCAGGTTTTCTTTTGATATCGTTTGAATTAGCAGATGCTCCTTTTTCACTAAATTTAGAATTTTGTATTTGACATAAGGTGCCCTGCTGTCCAGGCTTCCTCTTTGTTTGAATCGAAACTGTTCCAATTTAATAACCCCTGAGTTCAAAACCTTGGATTAAGCTGGTGTTATTACGCTATATCAACGTCTCTAGTCTCCCTAACAATATATTGTTGTCTTTTTATTTTTTGGGGTCTCAATTTGAAGCAGTAGTGGATTTTACCACGACCCGGTTGCTGGTTGGTACTACAGTAGTAGGGACCGTCTTTATTACATGTTTGAGAATGGAAATTATGTGCTTCTGGGGTCTGACAAGGTACGACCTTGTTCCTTATATGGTTGTTTTCTACGTAGGGTTGTTATTTGTAATATTCTTTATGAACGTGTTGATTGGTTGTTTCAGAGTGATGAAGATGAAGTTAATCAGAGCAGCGAAACTTGTATTGAAAATCCGAGACAGGGTGAGGAACCATCTGCACTTAGGTGTTCTAGCAGCGATGCAAATGGCTCTGCATTCCAGGGATATGAATCTGAGGCATACCAATATATAGGAACTGCTAATGATGAACATAAGCTAGGTGTGTATGTCTACTATTATAACAAAGTTCATATATTTCTGAAAAAGAGTATTATCAAGGAAAACCAGGCGATTTATGGATGATATGACCTGACAAGATCATAATGATTCAACCCCGTGATTTGTGCCTGGACCTTTATTGGATATCAGAACTGGGTTAATTTATCATAGTCATCCATTTAATAGCACCTTCACAGCAGAAATTATGGTGATCTTGTAAAAGGTGGTGCGTTTCCGTTGGTCCTGTGTATGCTCCATCCTGATGTTGCCGGATCAGTTCATTTTCTTGGTTACCGGTCTTTTAAATCTCCCCCTGTAAAATTTAGGCAAAGTGCTTAATGTTCTTTGTTAGCAACAATTACTGTCATAATATCTTTATCCACTTCCCTATGATGCACTCAATTTAAAAAAAAAATTAAAAAATTAAAACAATTAAAAAAAAAAAATCTAATCAAATCTTTCGGCTACCGAGCAAGTTGCCACCACCGCCAATACTATTGCTTTGTCACAAAAAGTTGCATTGCAACTGTACATTCACTGTCTAAACACATGCTATTTTCAAACATTCCCTCCACAGCCTATGCTGTTGTGAGGCCGCCTAAACCATCACCTTATTGCATTCTACAAATACATTTGATGTCATCTCCTCTATCTATTTAACAAATGGAAAGTAATTAATAAAGGATACTTCAGTGCAGCTCGATGGAAGGACTATTGATATTTTAGATGTTCATATACAAAGTATTATCCTTCAATGCAATGACTATATTCAAACAACTATTACTTACTTACAGGTGGCACAGAGTGCTCCAATAGTCATGCATCTGAAAATCCACCTCCATCAGAATGGTATGCTACTTTAGGCATCTCACTACCTCATTTTCATTATCAATTTGTCACTTGATGATATCTTGTCTAACACTACTTAATTACTGTTTTTAGGTTAGAAGATACACTTATTGATCTTTATTTGTCTGGTTATTCCAAGCCAGTAGTAACTGCTGCTGCTGATGTAACGATGCCCTTGGAAACAAATGATCTGGATAACTTTAAGTTGCCAGTTGAGGGTTAGTCCTTTATCTCCCTGTATTGGGTAAAGGGTACTACAATTGAAACAGAACCTAAATGTGTTCGTTTAATTTAGCTGGAGGGAACAGTGATACCTGTGAGCTGGAAGACGAATGGCTTCCGGAGAGCCATTGTGGTGTAAATATTTCAAGTGGAAATGTGTTAGATGAAGGTATGGCCACTATAACACTGCTAATAATCGAATGCTTGATAGCCATTTTTATTCTAGTACAGTGGCTGGTTTATTAAAAGCTCAAGACCATTCACATGTATACATAAGCTTCATTGGTGCTAGCGTGGCCAGTATCAGCCAATTGTCTTTCAATGGACAGTTTAGATGGTCAAATCTGTACAATTCTTGGGCCATGAAAATCTAATATGTGGCATTTGGTTATCCACAACATGTAAACACGTGTTACCATAAGCATTTTTGGCACAGGTGCTTCATGCGATGAAGAAAACTGGCGAGCACAGTACGGTCAAGTCATTCAATCTGAGCAAACACCAATGCCAGATTTCCCAGTTGTGGATTTATGGGACTAGGCAATGGCTACTGGCTCCAGAAAGAATGGAAAAGGTGAGGTGGTGAGACTGGTTGGGAGATTGGTGAGAAGGTCTGTTAAGCGTCATCCATCAATGGCTTCTGGCGGCGGCCTTCTGAAAACTGCTCCAATATGTGAAGTCCATCTTGATCTGGTACGAGTCACCTCAGGTTTGCATTTGACTCTACTGAATTTACAATCCTTCTGCATTATATTCAAGGTCTTTTCATATTGACTTGTATTCATTTATGCATTGCTAAGTTGAATGGAAATTGTTCAAAGCAGTGTTTGATGTGTTAAGTTCAAACTAAGCGCATGAAATTTCTTCTGTCAGGTCAAGTATATAAGTTGCGGACACCCAATGCGGGATACTTAGATTCTCTGTCAACTTATGATTCTTCCAACCCCACAAAAGATTGGGGATTCCCAGAATTATCAGTTGATAGTGACTCTCTCCCCCTCTCCAAATCCAGTGGAAAGCATGTATCACAAACTGCAGCTGGAGCATCCATCAGCACAGATACGTGTCTATTACCAGATAATGTTTCTGCATCTGAAAAGGTAATTCTTTATAAAAGTTTGGATTCAAAGTTGACGTGCTGAATCTGTACCTGATCGTGTTCCAGTTGATTGAAAAGCTTATTATAAAAGTATAAGAAGCGCATAGTAAATAGAAGCATGTAAAACTAGTGGCCATAGTGAGTTCTTTAATAGTATAACAAAAAGGATGAGCACTCACTTGCAGAGCTTGGTTAATTGCATCAAGTACCTACTTTCAAACCCAAGGAAAGGTGGTTTCAAGTTTTGATAAAGGACGGCCTTACTCTGAGTATCTTGATGTTATCAGTGATCTGATGCCAGGCATTATCATATGCGTGCAATTGTTAGGTATGAGTCAGCAGGTACAAGACCGATAGTGACAAGAGCTATCGGAGGTTTGGTTGAGTAGGCACATATTGTTTAGAAATTGCCAGCTTTATCTGAGGGATTGCATGGTAGACCAATAATATGATTAGCATAAGTTGATTTACTCATGAGCAATATTCTGTGTATTTTACCTATATGCAAAGGTATATATTTATACGACCTTCTGGATAGTGAGCATCATATTCAGTCTGCTTTTAACTCATAATTTTGTCTCCTGTTGCTTTTCCAGCATAAAATCCATGTGTACCGGGACAGAGCTGCGGAGAGAAGAACCTTACATGGGGGTTTCGGAGTGGGTCCTGGACAAAAGAGTACTATTCTTGGTGAATATGGTCTGCAATCATCACCTGTGTCTGCTAGTACAGAAGAAGCTGCAGCTGAGGCCTTGAATATGTCATTTGGAGTCGGTAGCTATGCCAGAAAACTTCTAGAAAACATGGGCTGGAAGGAGGTATTATTCTAATAACACTGACCGAGTTTTTGTTGTCGTTTTCAGAAAAAAATTTCAGAGGAGAATAGTAACAATACCGATTGTAGTAATTATTCTAGACAAACAGTTTCACTTTGCTCAATAGAGTGGTACTTGACAGGGGCTCTTCTTGAATTTTGTAAATCCTCCCAGAGGTTATTTTGTAAACTCACCCCCAATATATTGATCTTTTCATTCGTGAAATGCATGCAGGGGGAGGGTCTTGGCAACACCACAAAGGGATTGGTGGATCCAATACAAGCGGTCAGAAATGTTGGTAATGCTGGATTGGGGTGGCCTCACGGCGTAGCAAAGCAACCCTTGAGATAACCGAAAAGGTCCCGCAAATACCCACAAACCCAAGGGTTTCTTCCAAAAAAATGTTGTCACAAGCCTGTGAGTATTACGTTCTATTTATAGTCGTAATGATTTGTCCTCTTTTGCCGAAATGTCAAAGCTTGGACTTCATATATCTCTCTTCTTTTTTGTTTGGGTACGAAATCATACCACAATTTACCAATTTGTTCTCCTTCGTCACTTTAATCTTCAAGTTTAAATCTGAGATATGCTTCCCATCATCATCTGTAAGAAAGACAAACAAAACAAAAAGACTCCTATATATGTTTACGTTCTCAAACGAATTGATTTGTCTTAATTTCGTGGCGCCATAATTCGAAAGAACTGATTAATAAAAAGAGAAAAATGGATCGAGATACGATCATTACATTATAGATATATCCTTGAACAATAATTTTGAAAATATACATGAACTTAAGCATTGGCATTGATTTCTCGAGATTTTCTAGTTAAAAATTTAGGTACAAACGCAATCTTGGCTTTGTTATGTAATGCACTTCCTAGTACAACACATTGAATTACCTATAAGTTTGGCCAAACCATTATAATGATGTTTTTAATTTTGTTGTTTGTTCTTTATTTAACATATTGAATGGTCATATTTTCAAAATCTATTGGCCATATCTCTTATCTAATCTGAACTCTTTAACCATTTTATAATCTAATGATTATCGCGCATATAACTAACTGTCTTCTTTATTGAACGGGTGATAATTTTTATCTAATCATCTTTATCTCAGGGTCATTATGCATCTAACGATAATTCTTGCGGGACAGATGAAAAAGACAATGGGTATAGCTGAGCTTTAATATGTAACATATGTAGCCGAAAGTTAGATTAGCCAGATATATGACTAGTCCAATGTAAAGGGTATGTTGTACATCTTTGGTTAAATATGCATACCTTATATGATATAAGATAAACAACTAACAGTTAATAGGCTGATTGTTGGGTATTCATAAATGTCTTATCACGCTTGACATAAAAAAAATTTAGATACTTATTTTAAGTTAATTTTTATGAAAAATAAAAATATGATTCCCATGCAAATCATAAGACTAATGAATGTCCAGTATTTCCTCTGTGAAAGTGAATTTTGTTATTTTTCTCTGCACTTACAAAAATGATGACCCCTACCAAATCCAGTTATTAGGGTTTGAAGTTGCCTGAATTAAGAAAAATCGGGTCACATTTTAAGATCTTCAGCCATGGTTTTATGCTCCTTTCAAAGGAACACTGGATAGACTAAGTTCAGAATGAGCTTTTTCCCTCATTCTCTCTACTTAAAAACGGTTTAGTTTTAATGTACAAAACACATGGAGAAGAGGAGAAAATTGATTTAATTATACAAAATTGCAATGAAGAAGATCTCAGCTGCCGGTGTCGGATATCATTGTCTCATCTATAGCTTTCTTGTTTGAAGCTGAATCGGTTTTTTCATCCTCGATTTGGCCGATTTGGCCGATTTGGCTCTTCTGGTGCAGCTCTTGCTTCAGCCTTTCAATATCTCCATCTTTTTCTTCCAGATTCTCCTGCAAGAGGAGCACCTGCAGAAGAAAGATGAGATAAATACAGATCCTTGTTAATTAAAATACACACACACACACACACACACACACACACACACACACACACACAATACCAATAAGAAACCCCAATTGAATTGTCAGCCAGGTTTTAAGTTCACCAGTGTCTGATTCAACACCGGATATTTGATTGCTTCTCATGTTACAAATTAAGCTTAAATCAACTTTTCCAGTCTTTTGTTTTGTTTGAAGCATCTAAAGCAATTCACAGATTAGCTCATATAATTCTGCCCAAAACTCATTAGTCTATTAAGGTCTGACAATGATAATCGTACAGCTGCAATCATCAACTACTTGATATCACTTGTCCTAGAAAATTGGTCCAATACAATTATGTCATCCACCAACAGCAGAGTAGACAAAAAGCATGAGGGTCCTCCAATTGTTTGGGAACATTTTTTCTTTTTATAAGTTGTTTGGGAACATTTCTTTTTTTTTTTTTTTGGTTACTTCTAAAAATACACATTAGATAAAAACATAAATAAACAAGCATAGCAACAAACTGCATATTTCACTTCGAGAAAATTAAGAAATGAAAGAAAGATGAAAACCATTTCATTTGATCTTTCCACATCATTTGTCAACCCCTCCATATGTTTGTGCAGTCCTGTATGCAACAGAGCAAGGAGAATCATCATTGCGTGAACTTTGTAAACCAAAGGTGCAAAAACATTAGGTTAATTTGAGGTAAAAAATCAATTAACGGAAATTAGATAGTGGGACCACTTTGAAATTCAGAGTATACCATAGGGGTCATTTTTTTGAAAACATTTACACTAGGTACCCATTTGAGGTTGGGCAAGTCTCTTGGGACCAATGGATGAATTTCCCCTTTAATTTACTTATATTTTGGCATGAATGGTAAGTGAAACCCAGCCAAAGTAACAAATATACATACAATTGCACATTACTGACCTTCAAATTGACTTCTGAGTTCTGCATTCTGTGATTTCTGCAAAGCAAGTTGCATTGATAATTCATGCATCTGCAGACAAAACATTGAAAAAAATCAACCAATGTTTTGTATAAAGGAACATCAATCAAACAATCGATTCTGGAAACATAGAATAAAAAGGGGGAATCAGCGGACCCTTTATTATTGCATTGCAAGCTGGCTAGGTCCTTGTGTGATGATATTTTCAACCAGACCAGAGCGGCAGGGGTTATGCCTAGAAGGGTAGTCAAGTTGTTTGGGTGTTGGAAGGGTCTTCAGGTTAATATACATGTTGCTGCAGTTTGGAAAATGATTCCTCATTGTATTATGTGGTGCCTTTGGATGGAGAGTGGTTGGTGTTTTGAAGACCAGGAGCGTTCTTTGGATGATCTGAAAAGATTCTTCTTCAACACCCTTCTATCGGCTTTGGTTATTGATTGTAATGGGGATAGTTTCCACAATTTGCTTGTATCCATTTCTAGTCCTTGGATGATGATGCTAGGTGTATTCCATGTATACTTCCTGACAGTCCTGTGTACTTGGGCTACGCCTCTTTCCTTTTAATAAGATTTTATTCTCACTCGTAAAAAAATGTTTGTTTAGCATCCTAATATAGACTGCATGATACTGATTAAAGGCGTGTATATCGTTGCATCTAAGTAATTTATGTCATAACATTTTCTCGTTGACAGTATAAGATCCTGTAAGTTTCTCAAGAAACGCAAAAAAGAATAATTACCCTCTAGGCTGATGAGAATAAAAATACAAATTGAAACCACGATAAAATGAACTAAAATCAAATGCAGAACCTTTCCTTCAGAAGCCAGATTTCCAATCTCCTCATTTTCCTCTTGCAGTGTCCTACATTTAGCCATCAGCATCTTACCCATCTTGCTTTGTGGAGTGAAACTGAGTGCAGAAATGGTATCCTGTTTCTCCTTCAACTCTTTCTCCTTCTCCTCAACTAAGTTCTAGCATTATGGCATCACAAGAAAACATAAACAGACTTTATAAATCAAAACGCACAATTTTAAAATGATTTTGCTCCATAAGAGTTGAGTTGAAGTTGGTAATTAAAAATCAAAGGTCAACCTGTGTAGAAAAAAACAGATATTCAAACATTACATAATTGACAAAGTTATATTATTCAGTCACATGAGATCGTTTCCATCTCATTGGCAATTAGACTCGACACGGATTAAAGGGCATATGTGTAAGGAATCGATTTTAGTAAAAGTTAACTTGCTTGCAAGCAACTTTTCACGCACAAACCTTTAAACGTGTAAACTCTTCATGAATAGCTGGATCTAGTAGTAACCTCCTAGCCTGTCAAATGAACCAGCATACGAAAATTGTGGATTTAATTAGTTACTTAACAATTCTCAAAAAAAGAAAAAAAAAAGGAAAGAAAAAAAAGAAGAAGAGAAAAATAGAAAGAAAGAAAAAGCATGTTTCTATTTCCAAATAAGCACAATGAAACATCATATCAGGTATGAACTTTTCCAATTCTTCCTACAAGAGAGATTTCCAGACTCAAGAAATCAAAAGAGTATAAGCAATTATATATATTGCAATAAGTAAAGAAATAAAAAAAGGCAAGAAATATATTAATGTTGTCATTGATATTTCACCAACACAATAATAATAGTTTGGTAATCACATAGAGCATTCAGCACTTCAATGGGTTTAGAAATAGTGGCAAGTAGTCATCCAAGATCAAGAATGTGCGTTCAAACATTGTTACCACAAACAAGAAAATGTCTCATATATTTCAAAGATGACAAAAATATAATGATAGGTACAGAAAATGCCTGCCTGCAAACCTAAGCAAGGCAAATAAACAGGACTCCTAGGAATGACTAACTCAGAATTTCCACTTTGACGCTTACCCTTTAGCATGTACTTCGAAATATGTATTTAGGACAGGTTATGATTTAAGAGAAACATTAGCCAAATCTTGATTAGTAATAAATTCAGTTCTCAGTGTGCCTATGACCCCAGAAGTCTCAAACATGGGCACTGGTTGTCCAAAAAAAGGAATCCAAACCTCAAAATCAAACACTATGCCAAGGGCCTGTGCACCCTTGGGACTAGTGGGGACTTTGTCCTGGACACCCAGTGCCAATCAAATGAAAAATAAAAAAAAAAAAAACAAACACTATACCTGTCTATGCATTTGACAAATACATATTCACCAGAACGAACATATGAGGCAACCTCGAATCTGAAGTTTTTTAGATGTTGGGAACCTAGAACTTTCAGACTAAGAGGAAAAAAAACATTCCTTTGGATCCAGAGAAATATTGAGAATAACATTTTTTAGAAGTAGTCGAAGATTTTATTAAAAATCACACACAAAATTGGGAATTAATGAAGGAAAATGCTTTAAAATGCCGACAATGATCCACAAAACTGAAAAGAAATTTGGTTGCCCAATGAAGTAGATGTATCAAAACATATATGTTAATGTGAGATGGATTTTCGGAACTTGGTAATGTAGGCTTTTGGTGAGCGAGTTTCCACTTATAAAAGAACAGTATGAACTAAGGATAACAAAGCAAGCTAATATATCGTTCACAAAAGAAGATAACTAATTCCTTCCCTATAAAAATCAAATCCTGAGATCACAGAGAAATCACAAACTGAAACACAACCCCCCCCCCCCCCCCCCCCCCCCCCAAAAAAAAAAAAAGAAAGGGACACTGAATTAACAATTTTAGTGTCTCTACTCATAATAAACACTTTTAAAATGACTCTTGATCCTACAATTTCATGAATATTGTATACTCCAGTCACAATTCTGTCCTCCCCACCCCCACCCCCAAAAAAAGAAAGAGCAACAAAAACCAAAGCATAATATCTTGCCTGCATTGATGGTGGCTTCAGTTGCACTTTTAATTCCCTGACAGCAGACTGGGAATTTAAGAATGAAATTGGTCTTAGATAGGCATAAAACCATAGAATTGCATGCAAGGAATCAACAAAGTCAAAAACCAAGTTGTATAAAATTCAGAAATAATAGGATACGGGATAATTATATAATAAACGAATTTAGGTAAGGAGGTGGAGTCACTAAATTATCTTTGGGTGTTAATTACAGAAACCTTTGAAGGAATCTGCTAACTTGAATAATTCAATCTGGGAAGAAATCTGCATATTCTATGTCATTAACAAAAGCCGTAGCATCAAAGTTACTGCTTGGCACCCCTAGTAAATAATTCCTTATGTTTTATTGTGATGGAGTTGTCTGTGAATCTAGGCAACTCCACAGCTAAGGAACCATGCAGTCTTCCTTTTGGTGGCAAACTCCAAGTGTTTTTACAGGTTAATGTCAACAAAAGCTGATTTTATAAGTAGATCTTACTTGACTCACTTATGTTGTAACACATTCATATGAGGATTATTTAAGTTCCTTGTTTTGACATCTCAAATTGTTCCTCTTTTCTACCCAATGAGATCTGTTCTGCTAAAAAATGAGATTTGTAGATCCAAAATTAAATTACATAAATTGGTATGAAAAAAAAATACCCTTAACTCTGCTATTTCCTGCTCCCGTTTTGCAAATGTTACAATGAAAGCAGCTTCCTTTTTCTTTGCCTTCTCTAGCTGTAACAATAATAAACATGGATGAAGTCTTACATAATAAATAGTGACATTTTTTTTTTATTAGCAGATGAGTAACTTTACACGAAGCAAAGAAAGCAAAACTAAAAACAAGCCACCTGTTCTCTTAATGACTCCTCGGATGATTTTAGAGTCTGAAGATAATCGATCACAAATTTAGGTTCTACAAAAAATGTGAATATTAGCTGTTTGGGGAATAAAGGCAGAATAGGATCACACAAGGACTCAAATATTGGAACTATACATACATTACACAGAGGCTGCATAACACATAAAATAAGGGGAAAATACACTTTTCACCCACAAGCAGCATCAGCTTTCATTCTGAACTCTAAACTACCAAAAGTTTCAAGCTGCACCTTAAACTACCAATAGGCTTTATTTTGTACCTGCTATTCAGAATTTTTTTTTTTTTTTTTTTATAACCATTGCACCTGCTATTCAGATTTGACGCTACAATTGTGCTATTTGGCTAATTTTTTGTTCATCTTAACAATCAAATCTTAACTGAGGGTACAAACGAAAAATAGTAAATGAACTCCTTGAGGAAAGGCTAACCAGGGGAAATCCCAGCAGGTATAAAGGATTCGTTAAGAAATGAAGAATGCCACATTTGGATCTCAACTTTTGCAGCTTCAAGGTCCACCTGAAAGTGACAAAATCATATTAGTGGCCCAGTAAATATTTGGGCAGAGAGACAACCACATAATAGACATAATCGTTATGCACTTTCATATAATCGTTATGCACTTTCGTCATGTCCAAATTTTGAAAGCAGCATTTACAAAATGCGGACATAACCTCCAAAATGTAAAACGTGCAAGTGTGGCACCGGGAAACGTATCTAAATTTCCCTTGCTACTAATGCTGAAGTTTATTGATCTGAAGTTTCTGAGTAGAAGAGGTTAATTGTAAGTTTCAGAAACCCATTTATAGATCATACAATGTATAGGTTTCAATGAAACACCAACATATTATGGGTAATAAGTAGTTAGTGGGTTGGTTAATTGATAACTTATTATTTATGAAATGATTGAATTGGCATTTATTTGGATACAACATAATCATTCCAAATTCAATTGAAACTTCCAAATCAAGAAAGCTATCCACTTTATCAGTGATCAAAAAGGAAGAGCCACCTTGAATCTAACTAATCTTTAGGATTAAATAAATGCTCTTCCAAATTAATAGAAAGAAAAATATACACGCCCCAATAGAAGGCCCAAACCACATGGCTTATACTCCAAAAAAACTACTCATTGATACAATTTGAGCCCCATTAGAACCCCATTAGAACCTCGTAAAGAGCAAGAGCTTCTCCTTCCCAGGCAACGTGGAATCTCATACACCACCTACCATTTTCCTTGTCATATGGGGATCTCATTCACCACCTACAATTATTCTTATCATATGAAGTATCACAATCTCCCCTCCCCCCTTAAATTCTCGATGTTTTCGTCAGGTCTGTCCGTCGTAGTTGGGACAGCTCAAGTCCCACAATTATGGTCGGAATAGATTCTGATACCATTTGTAATGCCCTAATAAAAGGCCCAAACTAAATGGCCTATACTGTAAAAGGATTAGTCAATGATACAATTGGAGCCTCATTGGAACCTTATAAAGAGCAAAAACTTTTCCTTCCCAAACAATGTGGGATCCCATAACCACCTACCATTTTCCTTATCGTATGGGGATCTCATTCACCACCTACATACGAATTGGCATCCTCAATAGTTTTAATCCATTCCATAATCTTCAAAATGTAAAAAGCCTCATATTTAAGACCAGAGATTTTGATTTTTTCAGTATGATATGCATATAGAGTTGAAAGAATTTTTTTACCAGCATGTAAAGAGTCAAAAGATTAAAGTTACAGAATTACAAATCAAACTTTTTTGTGTAAAAAAATCTAAAAACACTGGACTTCTGGAAGAAGGGCTTCTTCTTACCTTAAGGGCTTCTTACTAATAGATAATACAGAAACAGGATAGAACTGTGCCCAAACTCTACAGATTAAGTTTCTAAGTAGTGAAATTTCTTCCCTAATTTAGTGTTGACTAACTTTTTCGCTAGAATTTATATTAGCTTTGGACATATAACTTGCAGCACTACGATGATAGATGCTACCTTTTTTTAACAGTAACTAAGATGATAGATACTTCCTACAGAACGGAAACAAAGTACATATATATATATACATACTTGGCATGTTGCGAGCTCATCCTTACTGTTTTGAAGACTGCAAAAGAAAAATCCAGCAAAAATAAGACACGTTGCAAATGGCATATAATTCCATCCATTATATAAAGATTCATTCTAGATCTTAGAATACCTTTCACGAAGTGACAAAATCATCCCTGTTGCTACACCAGGAGCAGTTTCTTCCAAATTTTTTTTAATCTGCATAGCGAAAAAAACAAATGATTATCTTAAAAAATCCACAAGTGACATGAAAGAAAAGGTCTTTGAACTTCATGAATGGGAAAAGGAATGTAATACCATAGATAAAGACTCCCACACACACTCTCTATATCATGTCCCGGTAAAATTTCCGACAATTGAATAGCCGAATCCAAGAATTAGGTTTACAACTCAAAAAAGAAGTTTCCTAATTGGCTTAAGAGACACAAAGAGTTAAAATCATAGACAAAACAATATCAAATTTACCTTTTTCGAGCCAAAAACATCATCTTCGTCGTCCTCGAGATCCCCAAAGCTTCTCTTATCAGCTAATGTATTTTACACAAAGTTAAAACACATTTTAAAAAACTTAAAAAAATCAGACGCTAAGAATCAGCTCGGCTACAGAAAAACCGAACTAACCTGAACGCCTGGTATTGTGAGTTCCAGGAAAATCGCCTCCGAAATCATCATCCTACGTTTCACAAGAATGCCTTCAATGAACAAAACAACAGAAGCTAAGGTATATAAATTAGCAGCTAAGGGATTGAAGGAGTTCATATTACATCATCGAGATGGGTGTGGGCAGCCATGGAAATCGAAACCCTAAAGATTTGCTACCGGGAGAATCACCGTCGAAATTCGATATCACTGTCCGCCAAGGATCTGAAATTTCTTTTGATATTCGAATTGAGCCAAACTACATGAATACCCTTTCGACGCACCGTTTTAGGCCTCCGCATTAATGCTGGTTGGGAGCTTGTTCATTCTCTCTAGAGATAACCCCATTGCCTTTCTGTTTTGGATCGGCCCCATACTTCATTTATGGGCCTACAGCCCAGGTTATAACAGCAATTCCCAAGGCCCAAATAATTGTTTTTTCCCCCATTTTTAAAGAGAGAGTAAGATTTGGAACTAAGTTAGAACTACTAACCTCTCATTAATGGGAGTAATCCTCCATATATTGTGAAATTTGTTCAAATCCACTCAGATGAATTATAAATCAAGTTTGCTCGCAGCAAATAATCATTAATAAGAATTTGTTTCACACTACCAACAGTATGGATACATTCTCAGTAAAATTATGATACCTAAGGTAGAGAAGTAATTCTAATATAAGTATATGAATGAATGTGTCAATGTATTACTTATAAATGTTATTTATAAGGGTGTGATAATGGCGATGACGACTAACCTCCAAAGTCTATCTTGAAGACTCTCCATATAATGGTATGAAACATGTTCTTAATAGTCATATTTCATCTTAAATTTTTTCTGCACATGTACATGCACAATTTCATTTTAAACAGTCATATTTCATATGAATGTATATGTTTATCAAACTACTCAATTTGCAGGGTGTTATTTTTTTTTTTTTTTGAGTTATTTTCCCACTATGAGTAGAAGAAAAGACAAATGGTTATGATTTTGAAACCGAAAGCATGGGGAATTAAAAGCTGGATCCCAAACAGAACAGTGGTGGCTTTTAACTCATTGACCTACTACTACTATTAGTTGTCTTGTTCAGGCCCATGGTCTCAATTGGGAAAGAAAAGACGACCATGGATTTCATTCTTTTTCAACCACCACCATGATTGGACTGCGGATTGGAACCCAATTCAAGTAAAAAACAGGGTAATTCGTCACATGCAAACTTGAATTATGCCTTGACAGCACAGCTTGGGATTCAAAGCAACTTCTTTTTCTTAGTTTTGGTTTATAGGTTTGGAATCAAAGTTTAATTTTATGCTCTTAAAAGTGCCAACTTTTTGAAGCTTTGAGAAAACACTGTTATATATATCTACAAAAATAATTATAAATTGATGTGACTTGATGTGATATGTCAAATCAAATATTTTTTTTTATATATAAAATTGATCACAGAGAGTCGTTGGAAGGTGAAATGATCATCAAAGGAGAAAACAAAAAAGTTTTTAAACTAATTCCCCAAAGTTGAAAACCATATTTTAAGCTATCTCTCTCTTAGACTTAAAAGTCTAATCCCCAACCGAAATATATATAGAGCATCATTTCGCAAAAGAAAAAATAAATTAATGTTGTTCCACCACCCTCTCAAAGCCACTCGCCACATAATATGGGAAACACATGATGTTGTCTTTGAATTTAAATTGTTGTGATTTCAAATGTCTCCTTTTCCACTATCCTAACTTTCAAAGAGCAATTAATTCATTCATACATGTAATCACAGGTTTGAAACATTCTATTTATGTCTTTTCTGTTCATGATGTCTGTTAGGAGGGTGCTATTTTTAATGTTTTTAATCAAACCTCGTGCTATAATATGCATGAGCATGAGCATTCGATCCTATAAATAAATAAACATTTATATAAATATTATAAAACTAATGTTAAAATAACCAATGATCTTCTCTTTGGTTATATATATATATGACGTTGAAGATGACAAAGATGAAGACAAACAACCTTTTCATCAAATCTTCCCATACAAGGTACCAAACAAACAAACAAGCAAGCAAGGATCATCTTCTTATTGTCGTTTATTGCTTAAGATGGATCATCTAATTATTGTTGTTTATTACTTGTAGCACGGATCATCTTCTTAATAATTAATTATTGCTAATTAATGATCTATATATATATGTATGTATACGTTAAAGGTAAATGAGCAAAAGGGGAACATGACTAGCTAGGCCTCACCTGTGTTCCCCACCAAGTATCTCTAATTCCGTGATTGGCTCATGGGGGTGTGAGACCTGCCTTAGGGGGCCACTTGTAAGCCTGGGATTGGCTTATTGCACGTGCGGGTACTCATTAAAATGATATACATATGCAGGCTCTTTTCCATGCATGCTAGCTGCTAGCTTTGTTTATTTTATTTTATTTTTTATTTTTATGAATCTTCATGGATAGCAAAAGATCATCATATAGATATAGGTCATGTGTTGACATATATAAATGATGAATAATCAGAGGGAATTTAAAAGGTTTTTATGTCGGCAGCTTAGATTTTTAGATTTGTTGAATACATCAATTCAGGTAGAAAAAAAATATCTATTCTGGAGGGAGACATTATAACAGCTGGGCCCTCAGATATACATATATATTAATTTAAGCACTATTGTTTTAATATTTTCTCATGAATTGTCAAAGATTAACAGTACAAAAGACTCATTTTCTCTTAGTTAGGTAGTTGATTTAATTAGTAGTTTGGCTTAAGCTCTCACAACTACTGTTTACTCCTATAACATCGATGATGATGATGATGATGTACTGGTAGAGTTGTTGGTGATTTTGACAAAAGATTATCAAGATGATTAGGAGTAAAAGTTTCTTAATTATCAAATGCTAGCTAGCTAACTAGAAGAAGACAAGACAAGAAAATAAATGGTGTGAAAATTGATTACACCTAGCTAGCAGCTAGCTTTATTCGGAATCCTTTCTTTGAAACCCAGATTTCTTATCAGTGTGAATGCTTTTCATTGTCTTTCCTTTGGTGAATTCCATCCAAGTAAAGAAAATACTAAAACACAAAAACAAAGTAGCTAGGAAAAATGAAAAGGGAAACAATTATAAAAGAGCTAGCTTTCCCATTTACCTAATCTGTCATGGACTTTTTGGAGTTTGAGGAGATGGTTGAGTTTGATCATCATGATCATGGCATGACAAAATTGAATAATCCAAGTCCTATTTCTTAAAAAACTAAAATATTTTTTTCCACCATTCAAATTCAACCAAAAAACTAAAATCTTTTGATTGCATTATCGTACCAATTCCTACTTTATTTAAAGAACATATACGTACTTTGGTTGTTAAAGATCACAACGACAAGCTTGTATCATAGTTTATATATGTTCATGTGCTAGTTTAAACAAATCATACCCATAATGAAATAATTATCTGGTTGTAGTAGTGCATGATTATGTTTGTTACAAATCCTACAATAAAATAACCCTAAAAATTCACAAAGATCAATCTAAATCGACCTCTTTAAGCTTTTAAGTTCATGAGTCGTGGGAATTATATGTATCCTCAGCTTTTGTATCCAACAAGCTGCCGCATGTATAGATGTAATATCTGCTAGAACATGAGGAACAGATTATGCATGCATGCATGGGCAGGCGGCATCCCAAATGATAATCAACCCTAGCTACGCTCTGCTACTTTTGACATGACTTTATTTTTGGAGAATGTCATGATGAATGATGAAAGGATGAAGAAGAAGACATATATGTATATATGTGTATATATCACATGCGAAACTAGAACAGGGAAATGCTTCATGGAGTTGGGGCAGATTGATGAGAGATGTAGGCAACTGAGGAGACAGGAGGGGGCCCTGGTGCATAGCCAGTTCACAACTCCATTGTTGAGTAGTCAACCTCAATGCCTCTCTTTTACTCCGTCAATCTCCAACACCGCCCATCATTTCTCAACACCAAAGGATGGAAATTCTTGGCCATTAGGGACAAAAGGAGACGTAGGTGGCACGTTGGCACGCAGCAAAAGCATTTTTGTCTGCAGAAACGTATATATATACATACAGCGCCCTGTATATTTGATTCCTTTTTCACGATAAAATGTCAAAACCCTGTTTTACGATTGCATGCACGCGTTATCGATAGGTGAGATTTTCTAGATGTCCACGTGTGAGATCGAGCCACTCATGAATTTTTAACCTTTTTTTATCTTTTTGAGTTCATGCATGTACCCGGCCATAATAAGAACTCAGAACTACACACCTTTTTTTTTTCTTTTTTCTTTTTCTTTTTAAGATCTACAATTAGATTTCTGTAAATTATAAAGTGTGAGGGTTGAAGTGACATAAATAATAGATTTATGACTAATATTGCTATTTTTTTCCCTCCCTTGCAAGAGCAACATCATGCATGAGTTTTAATTGATGAATGTTTAATGCATAATGGTTCACCTAAAAATGAAAGTTGAAGGTAATATAAATACAAAAATTCTATATATAATCATTTTTAGGTATTTTTTTATGCACTCAACTAACGTGATTAGCTACCTTACTTTTTTTTTTAATATAAAATAAATATTTTGGCTAATCACATTACTGTAGTGCAGCGCAAGAAGTACATAAAAATGACTATATGTAACAAAACTCATATATATATATATATATTGGTGGTAGTTAAAAAAAAAAAAACTTGAATTGTAAACTAGCATGGAGGGTTCATAATTATCTTATTGAAAAAGCAAAATATAGGATCATTCACATCTCTAGCTAGCTAGATATTTCGCTTCAAATTGAAACTTTATAAATTAAGGTGCTGGTTAATTACTCATCGTATTTAATTACATTATAATTATTATTGTTGAATGCCAAAAAAATATAAAATAAAACAACTTGGGCCTTTTTATTGATATATATTTATATGTTGGTCAAACAATTAATAAGGTATCAAGTACTCAAGCTGCCACATGCATGATATATAAAAGATTATCACCAAATAAACAAGAAAAACAAGGGAAAATTAATATAAAAGAAATGATCTAGCTTATATATATATATAATATTAATGTGAATCTTTTGATCCAGCTAGTAATGGTCAGCGTATCTTTTGATTGAGCACCTAATTATCTAATTAGCTACTAATTGCAACCTAATCTCATTTCTCTTTTAATTAATTAGCATCAAAGATGATCAGTACGTACGTTAATTTCTCATGAGATGATCAATTAATAATATATATATATATAATTAATTACCTGAAAGTACGCACATGATCTAATTATAATCACAAAGAAGATGAAAAAAAGTTAGCTAGCTAGCTAGCTAGGGCCGGTGGCAATTAACGAGAAAGATTAAGGAAAAAAAACAGATTAATAACTACTTCAATATTATTGTCACAACAACCTTAATTAATGTAAAAGAAGAGCAAAAAATTACACTTGAAATAGCAAAAAGCAGGACTGGAAATAACAATATGAGCTAAAGCAAACCAGAAAATTGAGAGCACTCAAGGACAGACAGTAATTATTGAAAACAAAGAGGTACAGTAATAATAATGGTGCATAATTTTTGCAATTTACAGTTACTTTTTTTCAGAGAATAGATAGGCTTAAAAGCACTTCCTCCCACCCCCACCAGTACTTCAGTTACTTAATTTGTGGACCACCCAGCCAAATTGTCCTTTGCAGGAGGGCTAACGTGATCAAGATATTGTTTCTCTTCTATATATATATATGAAGGATATATGTGGTTTTCTTCTAAATGCTGAGCTCTTGCTTTTTAGGATTCTAAGTTGGCAATTGGTTTATTTGGTGGCCTCATGAAGGAAACACTAAGGTACTTGGCAGGAATTGCAGGCCCAAGTGGTTATGGCTCTAATTCAACTGCAGAGCAAGTCACAGAAGATTCCTCTTGCTGTGTTTCTTCTTCTCGTTTAACTGCAATAATCACCGGTTAGTCTCATCAGATCATATTCTCTAACTACATGAAGATATAAACTCTGTGGTAGTCGAAACACGCTAGCTAGCTGTTGTTAATTGATCAGTACTGATTATTGCATGGGATCAGATGTTTCATGCATCATAGTTTGCAGTTTGCTCCAATGTTAAGGCTCTGATCTCTCTCTCTCTCTCTCTCTCTCTCTCTCTCTCTCTCTCTTTCTCGGGTTTCTGCTTGCTTCACATGAGATTCATGGAAGTCATGTTCATTACTTCCAATATGTATCGTTTCTCGATCTTTCCTTTTGTTGATCGATCTTCTTCAATTATCTTAAAAACAGTAAATTTTATCTGACTTTCCCAAAAAGTCTCGGGAATAATTTACCAAATTTAATATTGCCGGGTACACACACTGAGCATGTTTTGCAGACATTTTCTTATAAGGTTTTCTGAAACGTACATTCTCCCTCCAATCAGTAAGCTTGGATGGGATTCTAAATAAATATAGTAGAGGTTCTTTTTGGCTGTACCAGGATATGGATTTTTGTCTCTTTTGCATAGGATGAGTCGCGCCGGCCGACTAGCTATAATATTGTCACAACCAATTATCATGCATGTCACATTCAAATTGATCCCATGCATAATTAATTACTAATTAAAGCTTTTTGGGTTTTTGGTATTTGATCTGTTAAGGGGCAACGTCAGGGATTGGAGTTGAAACTGCCAGAGTCTTAGCAAAGAGAGGTGCGAGGGTTGTAATTCCAGCAAGGGATCTAAGGAGGGCAGCTGAATTGAAGGAAGAGATTCAAAAGGAGAGTCCTCACGCTGAGATCATATTGTTGGAGATTGATTTGAGCTCCTTAACTTCTGTAAAGAGATTTTGTACCGAGTTCTTGTCACTAGAGTTACCCCTTAACATTCTCATGTGAGTATGCACATATATCATGTTCTTTTCCTAGCTCTTTGTGTGTGTGTGTGTGTGTGTGTGTGTGTGTGTGTGTGTGTGTGTGTGTGAGAGAGAGAGAGAGAGAGAGAGAGAGAGAGAGATTTGGAGTTCTGAAAATGATTTTTTTGCAGAAACAATGCTGGAATATTCTCTCAGAATTTGGAGTTCTCTGAAGACAAAATCGAGATGACGTTTGCTACCAATTACTTGGGTAATTTATTTATATTAGTTTCCCTTTTATAATTGACAAATATGTAGTTTTAAGAACAAAAAACCTTAATCCAGCAATGAAATTTTTTTGCTAGCTTAACCCAATAAGAACAAGCTGGGGGCCTCCTTTGTATTTCAAATGCCATTATTTAAGCGAAAAAAAAAAAAACCTAAGATATAAAAAATTTTGTACAAAAAAGAAAAGAAAAGAAAATAATACACCCTTCAACATCTTTATACCTTTACCAAAAAGTAATATATATATATATATATATTTAAGAACCCGAATTAGGGCTTTAATATATATATATATATAATGTACTCATTATTTGAATTATTTTGGGCAGGACATTTTTTATTAACAGAAATGCTGGTGGACAAAATGGTAGAAACAGCGGACAAGACAGGCATCCAAGGAAGAATAATAAATGTTACTTCTGTTATTCATAGCTGGGTGAAGAGAGATGAATTTTCCTTCAATCAATTGCTCAATCCAAACAAGTAAAATTTTCTCACTTTTCTTGTCGTTTTCTTTCCATTGCTGGATATGATGAACTTTTTGAAAACAAATTCTTGACTATTTATGATTTTATGCAGCTACAATGGGACTCTATCATATGCTCGGTCAAAATTGGCTAACATATTGCATGTTAAGGAAATGTCAAGACACTTGAAGGTAAGAGTCATGAAATGTTATGAATTTAGAACAGAGGTCTCATAATGATGATAATGTTATAATCAATGGATTATGGATATGCAAGTCCACTGCTGAAATGTTTCTTGGAATCTTGCAGGCAAGGAATGCAAGGGTAACTATCAATGCAGTACATCCAGGCATTGTGAAGACAGGAATCATTAGAGCTCATAAGGGCTTTATAACAGGCATGAATTAAATACATTTCCCTTTGATCCAAACCCTAACTTGAGTTGGTTAGATAGCATCATAGCCTTTGGCTACAATTCAAGGTGCAATCCTATTCTAATATCTTACTACTTGTATGCAGATTCTTTGTATTTCATTGCATCCAAGTTACTAAAGTCAACATCTCAGGTATGTCTCCATACATTCCTGCTAGAGACTAGAGAGTTCTTTAGCTTGATCGATATATCGCGATGTGAGTATTGATGTACTCAATCGAAATGTTTCTGCAGGGTGCATCCACCACATGCTATGTTGCTCTCAGCCCACAATTAGAAGGGGTGACAGGGAAATACTTTGAAGACTGCAATGAGAGTAACTGCTCAAGTCTAGCAAATGATGAATCTGAAGCACAAAAACTATTGCAGCGCACTCGAGCTCTGATTTACAAGCAATTAGGCCAACCAGCAGCTTAAAATATATCTTCTTCTGTAAATTTAGAGCCTTAGGAGTCTTGTATTACAAATATTAAAAGCAGTCAGAGAAGCCTACTAATAGGTGACCACCTAAAATACATAATACAATAAAGGGGCTTGAGAACTATTACCCTTCTCATCACCTCTAAAAGCTATGGTCCTCCAACTCTAGGCTTATTCAATAATAGAAATATGATAATTATACAAAAGTCGTCCCTGATGCTTGGCTAAGACCAAAAAATGGACAACAAAAACATATAAATTGAAAGACATGTAAGTGCAAGAACTAGTTAACCACCAAAGCAGTATATGACAAAACTAGAACTAATTATTGTCAGCTCAAAAGCAGGGCATAATTCTTAAGTAAATAGCATTTATTACACAAAATTAATCAACTTCAAGCCATTCGATATCAATATTTATGTGGACATATATGTTACTTAAAAAGATGCCAAATATATTACAAGGAACAAGTTTAAAGGAACTTCTTTGAAAACAAAGGTCAAGAATCAGCAAAAATGACGTTCTTAGAGCTCCTAACAGATAAAAAGGAAATGCAGATCATAGGCTGGCAAACCATCCAATTCTCGCACAGACTAGAGAATAGGGAATATCAAGTTTGAACTTTGAACCCAAATTCTTCTCTTGGTCCATTTTCACCGCTTATGCCAGATGATACTACAAAATTGCTAACGCACAGAGTCCGTGAGCACGGGCAAGACTCATGAACAGTGAGTGGAATTACTAATTGAAAAACTATACTTCAAAAAATAATAAGATAAATACAGAGTAGGTTCCAACCCCTCAACCTCCTTTTATCGTCCAGACTTTGACTCAATATAACTCGATCCCCCAAACTGTCACCTGTTGTCACTTACTGAAACTTTGACCTAATACAACTCAATCCTGCCAATTATCACCCCTTTATCACTTACCCTTAAATAACACATGTTAACAGCACTTATCACGCATGTGAGGTGAAATGATAATTAGATGATCGGTTGCAAGAAGGAATTCTATCGATCAAGTTTAAGGGAATAATTGGCAATGAAGTAATTGAGTTAACTAAGAAATACATGTAAGAGTTGTATCAGCGGAGAAAATCTGATAATTAGATTAAAACAAAATACACCGTACAGAATTCTGGGAACATAAAATGGTGAGGCTGTCATCTGTTTCTAAACGGCAAACACTTGTATGTTGTGCTTGCATGTCAATCGTGAAACAGCCTGAGTCATGAGTTATGACTAGCTGAGAGCTTACGGCCCCAGGTGTATGTTGAATCAATTTTGATGTGATATAACAGCCACCATCTTCATTTATTAACCTGCAGCAAAACCTTGTGAGCACTGTCATAATATTATGAATGATATATTCATATGTATTATTCTACAACCTTGTGAGCAACACCTATAATTTATTGCTCTAGCTACTAATTTTCAAATATGGTAAGCAAAGCCGGGAACAATTGAGTGTGCAGATCGACATCATAATCAGACCAGGTTGCCAACCTACCCAAACAAAACAGATTAGATTTTGCTAAAACCCAACTATCAAGAATTCTGCCTAATGTTTACATACATAAATTTCCACTATTTCTAAGGTGCTACCTAATGGAAACAAATTGAAAATTTAGGTGATTCTGAATTAAGCAATCTGACAAAAAGCAGTCCCATCACCAGTAATAAACAATTTGGCAACTTAGCATATTCTTAATACAGCAATCATACAAATAACATTATTATATTCCTTTTGGATCAGACTTTCCACTGTTAAAATCCTCCCTAAGGCAACTATCCCAAAACTAAATTAAGAAAAGAAAAGAAAGATAGCCACTTGCTTCTTCTTCTTCTTCTTCTTCTTTTTCTTTTTTTCTTTTCTTTTCTTTTTTTTTTTTTTCTTCTTTTTTTTTTTTTTATGTCAGGGAACTTCTCCAAGGCAGGGCCCTTCGAACCCACCCCTACAAAGTAAACCCCGGTCCCCGTGTACCGCACCCTCGAAAGTTTCCCTACACAAAACTGATTAAATCGCTAGCTTTTCGCCGGAGGGCCACAAAGGATTGTTTGCATCTATGAGGTGTTGAACTTTGGACCTTGAAGGGAGTGATACCCCAAAACCAAGGCCTTCACCACTTAGGCCAACCCCTTAGGGTTGATAGCCACTTTCTGGGACTTTACTTCCTGAGATACTCTTCTAGGAAAATTGCACGACATTCAAACCTCATAAAGCCCAGTAGTGAGAATGTAGATGAAATTGACATCCACACTTTAAGCTTCCAATGTAATCTATCAACCCTCTGTGTGTGTGTGTGTTTTCGTTAAATGGGCTATCAATCATTTTCATGATACCTTCAAACGAGGGGACCATCTAACAGATGATGCTGATCCTGGAGACAAAACATCAGGTTTCATCACTCTTGCATGGATTACTTTCTTAGGTCTATTGCCTTCTCCATGTTGAACACAGTGGTCACTGGATTCGCTTCTGTCAGTTGACATGGACAACACTGGAGCCGACATAGAGATCATGGAAGACTCTTGATGACGAGTAGTTGATTGAGGCCAAAACTCTGGCAAATCACAAATGGTACCATTATCAAAAGAAGATGAACCTCAATGGAACAGAGAGTAACCCAACCATCAAATTTTCTCAGGTATCCTAATTATATACAATACATGCAAGAAAAGATGCTGCATGTATGTCAGCAATTCAGGTTAAATAATTAGAATTTGACTCTTTGACTACTGGAATGGGATAATTATAGAGAAGAAAGTCCTCACTTTTGAGTCGATATCATTTGTCAGGCATGCAGTATGCCACATAGGATGCAAGAAATAAGATTTTACCTTGAGCCACAGCTTCTTGAAACTTCTCTCTCATGATTCTGACAAATTTGAATAAACCATTGGTTCTGTTCAATTCATGGATCAACTCTTTGGTGTCATTCAAGTGTGGATCACAATCTAACACTACACAACAGACAATATACAGCACCTTGAAATCAAAATCAATGGAATATATTTAATTTTACAACATGAACAATAATGGGAATGAATTACTTACAGGTGTAAGTATCATATGCATATCGAATGGTGAAAAAGTACTTCTCATTTGGGTTTTTTGGATTAATATTCTTGAAAGTAAATTTTACCCCTAAAGAACAGAAAACTTGTAAGAAAATGGCTATTGACAATACAGAAAATAAATATTGCAGAGCTTTAAATGAGTTCAATTACCATGTCCACCTTCAACATGGAAACCAAGAACTCTATTATACCACAAAGTTGCAACTTGTGTTTCAGCTTTACATTCAACTTCTTTGTTACTCCTATCTTCAAGTGCTGCCAGTGCTGTTTATGGTACAAAATGGGGGAAAGTAAACTATAACACCCTTTCCTCTGCAGTTCCAGGTTCATTAACAAAGCTACATTTCAATGTTGACAGACGATTTCGGAAAGAAGAAAAAATAATAAGGGAAGAAATACAGAACAAATGCCAAGACACAAGCAAGTTGTTTTCGTTTCATTATGTTCAATATAGCATTTCAACACTTACAAACCACATATATTACCTATTGACAGCTCAAACTACAGTAATTAACATCTTGCAACTTTCCTTCTAAATTAAGGAAATAAAAATATTTGCCACTAGACAGTCTGAAACTATAAATAACATGGACAACTTCAGTATCAGCATCTCTACACCACCAACTCAAGAAGTGTTTGCAATTAAATGCTAATGAGATGGTTCGTGGATGTACAAGTCCATGCCACATTAACTGCAATTCCTCATTCAAACACAGTGTAGCAGAACACAAGTTGGCGCCAAGATTAAAAAATAAAAAAGGTATGGTGGCACCTAATTGTTATCGAGGAAACGATCTTCATACACTTCTAGAATGCTAATGAGACGCAGGAAGAAAACAATTACAATCATTCTTATGAACTCATACCAATAAATAAGGTTTATCTGGATAGGGAAAAAAATTTTGATAAGTAATAAGAGAATTTTATTGACAAATAAATAGGCATAGCCCAAGTATACAGGAAGTATACAAGAGAAAACACCTAAATACAAGCTAGGAACTAGAATAGGCTAAAAGAAAATCAATATCTCCATTCAATACAAGAGCCTTTTCCCAAATACACAAAGTACTAAAGAAAAACAATCTAAGTTCTCCCATCAAGCGTTCTCTATCTGCAAAGCACCGCCCATTCCTTTCCAACCATAAGTACCACATCAAACAAGCCAACATCCTTCCAATCCTTGAGGAGCTTCACCCACTTCTGGATCAAAAAGCTCCACAGCCTGCTCATATGTCACATGATGATGAGTCAGATGCTGTGTCAGAACGCTCTCGTAAAAGTAACAATGCCAACGTTGAGTCAGATGAAGAATCAGAAATTCATGGAGACAAAGAAGACGGCATTGATGAAAATGAAGATGACAAGGAAGAAGCACAGGGAGGCAAGGAGGATGAAAGCAAATCGGCAATTAAGTGGACAGAGGATGACCAAAAGAACCTCATGGATTTGGGGACTTCCGAGCTTGAGAGGAACCTGCACCTGGAGAATTTCATCGCAAGGAGGAGATCACGGAAAAACATGAGATTGATGGCTGAGAAGAATTTGATTTAGATGGCGCTGATCTTTTCTTTAATGTTTCACCCATTTCAACGATATGGCAACAATGCGATGACTCCCGTTAAAACCTTGCCAGCATGCAAAAAGATCCACCACTTGCTTAGGCATCACCCAAGCAATACCCATCCTACCAAAAATCTCATCCCCTAAAGTCTTATCCACCTCACAATGATGAAATACATGGTCAACAGATTCACCATCTTTCTTAGACTTCAAATAACACATACTTATCTCAAAAAGTTAAAATTTGAGGATAAGGAAGTAAATAAAATTTCTTTTGAGAAAATTAATATACTTCAAATCCAATGTTAACAAGTGGTAAAACCATCACAAGGCTGTCTCCCACAAAGTATAGTGGTCCTCACAACCATAAAACCACAAAATAAAACCAACTCACAAAACAATGATTCTCACACCATTGAGACCCGAGAATGATATTCCCATTGACAATTCTTTTCTACGGATCACTTCAGCCGGGGAATTCAATGATAAGGTGAAAGAAAAGCAATATGGCTTAATATGAATTAAAATCACGATCCACACACGACATATAGCTTCATCAAATGATAGATAAGCCTCCCATCAAAAATGACAAGGTTACTCCTTCCACAGATGAGCCCCAAAAATAAAAAGCTAAAAAACTCACAAGGGGTGAATCAAGCATCTTGGGATGGGTAGTAGAGTTAACTCAAGACTATGCCAGAACATTGTATTTTGGCACCCACAAATTACTACCATCTTTGAAAAAACAATGCACCCTAAACTATCAAAATTGTCAATTTGCACCACAATTATCAAATTTTGGCAACTTGCATGCTCGGTTAGAGTCCAACCAATAGAGATTGTGTCAGGTATCCTATTTCTCATCCATTTCAACTGCTGAATCTTAACCAAGGGTGCAAAATTTTAAGTTGAAAATTATTTTTTTCCGGTAGTTAAAGGTACAAAAATTAAATTAAAAGAAACCATGGTAGTTTGAAAGAAAAAGGTGTATTTTTCCAAAATATATTAACAGAGAAAGAGGAATAGTGTAACTCCCTGCTAACTCCTACATTAAGTGGGTAAAATATGATAAAATACACTAAGTGCCAAATTCCACATTGGTTTGTTATTAGATGTTACTTGCCTTTATAATGTTTTAGAGAGGGGATGTAATTCGATAGGCAAGAGATCTAATTGTAACCTCGACTAACTCTTCTAGAGTATAAATCCAAGTGTGGCATGGGCCCTTTGCATTGGGATTTGAGTGAGAGATATTGCAAATGAGTATGATAAAGATCAATCAAGTCCCATATTGGGTGAGTGAAGTATGATATAGATAAATGAGAGATAAAATGTGTCATGCCCCACATTGACTAGACTTTATAATCATTCCGGTTTCTAAGTATAACCTTGAGTTGTTCTTTTAAATCATAGACCCATATGTGACTATAAGTTTTTCTTTGGTCTTCATAAATAATTTCATTTTATAACAAAAGTTAAATTTATTTTTCTTAAGGCCTAACTAGAAATTTACAGGTACGCATGTATTGGTTCTTGCAATAGAACTAATAAAATAAAATAAAAAGGAATAGAATTATCCCCTAGAACAAAAATGGAAAAATAAACTCAAATAAGACCAGAGAAAATAAAATGAATTGTAATTTGTTACTGCTCAAAATGGGGAAAACGGTATCTGATCCTAGAAAACCTGCACATTATTCCTACAAATGAAAAACTGTTCAGAGGCTGATATTGTTGGTCCTACGGAACTAGAAATATTTGTTTCATATGGTCTTAACTGAACATTCACCGCTTGCATAGAAGTTTTTTGTTGATAAGTACTGGCATACAAATTCAAAATTATACTAGTTGGTTTGCAGAAAACATCAAAAGTAAAATTACTTACTACGTACAAGCACAATATAAAACCAGTTGTTTTTTCAGGATCAGCCTGATAGTCATTCGATGTTATCTGAACTTAACACAAAAATTATATGCTTAGTATGAAGCTACAAAATTCATGAACAGAGTACGAAACAAGTAACAAGATGAGAGGGAAGTACCTAGAAATTGTTGAGATGTAATTGCGGCATATTCATCCCTATTAGCCCTCTGCTCTTGCACGCTTCTTCTAAGCTCTTCTACTCTTGCCTTTTGAGCAGCAATAGCATCCATTCTCGCCATCCTCTCAGCTTCTTTACGGGTCTTCACTATATAAGAAGAGTAACGAAGAAAAGAAATTGACAACAAAAACACATACACAAAGTTTAAACCTCGAAGAGAATTACTTCCTGTTTTCAAAGAAATAGACACTAACCATTTATACAAGTGACAATACAGAAAAGCTCAAAAATAAAATTCAAATTCGAAACTACACAGCATAAAAGATTGAGGATTTTCTATCAACTTGAGAAGCAAAGGCATATACCTGCTAGTGCTTTCACCATATCATCCTCCGCCAGTCTCAGCTTAGCTTTAACCTCCCCTATTTTTCCTAAATGATAAAATCAAATGAAACTAGAATCTTTTAATCAATGTGAAAATATCGGTCCGCGGACGTTGCTTATACAGAACGAAACCCTACCATATGCGGCAAGACACTAATACAATCCCAGCCCACAATGTCGCAACAGAAAACGATAAGTTTTTCAGAATCCCAAGGGAAACAGTCACAAGCCCTCATCTTTAATCAAGCAACAAAGAAAAACATACGATCTTACCATGATTTTGGAAGGTTTCCCGCGCTGTGGCCCCGATCAATTCCAGGGATTTCCGAAACGACGTCGTTAGAGAATCCATCTTCTGCTGCTGAATCGGTATCTCTCCGTCGTAGATCAATCGCAGCGACTCCATCTTCCTCCGCACAGTGTCCTCCGCTTGGGTCTCCATATATGTAAACTGTATACAACACACGCTCTCAGAGTTTTGTATTTGAATGCATCATCTTTGCTTTTGGCCGCCATTTTCATTCCAATCACATTATCTTTAAGGAAGGCGCGTGCTGACGCTCCGAGTGAACATATCATTTTTCATTAATATAATATATTCAGTATTTTTTTCGCACTGATTCAACAGCCGGCACTTTGGGTAAACCGAGCTGGCAGGGCCCAATTCATAAGTGGGCCGAACCCAATTAATTGGGTGACAGGGTGAGCCCATTGGTGGGAACCATGATGAACTAGATGGGTCTGTGGTTGATTAATGGGTTGTTTGGATAAAAAGACTCTGACAACTCATCTAATTTTATCATTATAATTTTTATAAACTCCTATATAAAATAAAATAAATAATTTAAATTTTTTAAATCTTAAAAAAATAATATTTTAATAATATTTTATTTAATTTTTAACTTTAAGTTCATCCCATTTTATCTGCAAAAACAAATCAAGTCTAAAGCTTGTCAACGTAATATCGAATCAACCGCTACTTCATCTTAAATTTTTTCATCTCAATTATATAGTTTAATGCAATGCGTGATGCGTTTTAATTGCCTCTTTTATTTAAGTGACTATATATGATTTTTCATTTCAATCATACTGGTAGATGTGATATATTTCAAACTGACTTTTCATAAAGTCTGTTTGGAATGTACCACATTAACTGATCTTCAAGTGTGCAAGCCTTTTTAGTAATAGACTATCAGTGACTCATTTCTAACACTTCTCATGATAATTAGAGGTTCAACTGTGAGGCGGATGCAATCTATTAGCATTGAATTACATA